>NC_134710.1:88460972-88628472 GCF_043290135.1 Rhipicephalus microplus | reverse complement strand
TTGGCCCCTGTGGCTTTCCGGGGCTACAGGTGGGAAGTAAGCAGCTCTTGGAATGCAACATCAGGGTTTCTCGGCCGCCATTATGTATTGTCATAACTCTGCACTTAGAACAACGACAGACGGCACAGGTCTGGAAGAATAAAGGTGTCCGGTAGGCTTGGGACACCCCATAGATGATAAGGAGGAAGGCCACTC
The DNA here is from genome assembly GCF_043290135.1 of Rhipicephalus microplus. Classification (NCBI taxonomy): domain Eukaryota; kingdom Metazoa; phylum Arthropoda; class Arachnida; order Ixodida; family Ixodidae; genus Rhipicephalus; species Rhipicephalus microplus. The sequence continues at coordinate 88,628,277 of NC_134710.1, read as the reverse complement.
CCCGCCCCCTTCTCCGTGCACCCGTCTATGATAGGGTTAACCCATAATCGCAGGGAAGTACTGCGCTAGCTACATTTTCATGCTCATTTCGCTCAACATTTCGATTCCTTTTGAAAATCGGAGTGTTGAGAGGCTGAGATTTTCTTTGGAAAGGCAGCCTTTTTTTAGTTGTTCGTCTGCCGCGGTACGTGGTGCAGTGGTTGGAGCACTAGGTGGCTGACCCAAAGGTCGCGGTTTCGATTTTGTTCTCGGCGGTCGCACTTCAACGAAAGCGAAATAATAGAGGCCCGTGAACTGTGCGACGTCAGTGCACATTAAGGAACACCAGATGATAAAAATTTCCGGAGCCTCCACTACGTCATTACCAATAATTATATATTGTGCTTTCGGGACGTGAGACGACAGATATTATTTCTTTAATAGTTAGCCTCAGCATTGAGGCCGTCATCTAATACATGGGGTCGTGATTTTGTTGACCACAGCATGAAAACGTTATGCGATGCTGAACTTCAGCTAGGGCTTCTGTATAATAAATATACCAACGCCAGCGACATGTACTTTACGCATAAGCACCAGCGGCATCTACGTCTAATAAATCAACAAACGTTTTCTGTGTGCAGAGAGCTTCCTACACCACATGTACGTTGTCAGCTATGGAAAGACGTTTATTCTGAGAAAGTCGCAACAGTGGATACGAAACACTGGAGCGAATCACTTGGCACGGTTTGCCGCATCCGACATTGTCGCCCTGCTGAAGTAATACGTGTAGCGAGTCACCGAAGCAGTGATTCATGGGAGAACCGTTCCTTCTGCAGTCGTGGAGGTCAGAAATAGCGCAGTTTAGCTTACCGTAACACGAGTTCCTGTTAATATGTGCTTCCCGCAATCTTAACTCGTTCGTTTTGAATAAGTGCATTCGGAACTTGCGTTCGTTCTTACCCCTGCAAGAGAACGCGATGCCCATCGTAAATTCTACCCATTCCTTCTTGTCGACTAGGTCACAAGTTCCTATTTCGTCACGCTATATTGATTATTTATTTACTGTCCACATTGGAGAACCGTTGCCGCCTGACGGCTGCCCACACATCCACGAGTTCGACAAGTGACCATAAGATTACTAGTGTCCCCGGACGAGTGCTCACTTAAGGTCGACCGGAAGCCGACCGCTTGATAGGACAGGAGCCACCTCGCAGACCCCAGAGGCCAGTGCGCGTCGGTGCAGTGCAAGGTCCATTTCTCAGCTCGGGTTAATCCAGCGAATGACTTGAGAGCTGCGACGTGCGTCCGGTACATTTGGTCCACGAAACCCGACATGTTAATCGAATAGAGCGTGGCGCTCCTGCAAGCCGAACAGATTCGAAACGCGTGGAATTGGTTTGACGTCTTCCGGGTGCGCGGCGCCGCTAGTTCCGCCAGCTCGTTACGTCCCGTGGAAACGGCGAAAAAGGCATCGCTGCTCTTCTTTCTCTGGGCATCATCGTGGCACGCCTCAACCTTCTCCTTCCTCTCTTGCTTCCGCTCCTAAGCGCCACTTGGATACTTGTTGCACTAAGGTGACCGCAAGGGAGAGGATGGGGGCGAGGTCGCTGTCTGCTCTCAGACAGGCGCGGTCGCACCGCTACTGTTACCGGGTTGCGGCGCCTGCGCGTGCATCCGTCTTGTTTTGACGAGCGCGACCGTCGGGAGAGAAACGGAAGACGGAACTCTTCTTTGACGTAGCCTGCTTTTGAAGCCATTTTTCTGCGCCTGAAGTTCAGGGAGGAGGGGGATGGATGCAAAAACTTCCGCAGGTGACTTGCCGATGAAACAACGTGCGGCACTCGGACAAGGCGTGACCGAACGCGCAAGAAAAAAAAAAGCAGGCGCCTTTCATTCGAAAAGTGCGCCTCGCTGCGTTGCACCTCCGTAAGAGTTACGTAAGGCGACAGTTAGGCGCTTCTACACCCACGGATGGCTGCAGCAAGATGCCTCCAAGCTGACACTTGACGGACTGTGCGTAATCGCTTGGCGATAATACAGAAATTGCTCGGCAGCATTTCGCTGAAAGCATGCATGCGTTATAATCACGGACGATCTTTCAGACAGCTACGAATTATAGAGTGGCGTGCTTTGCAATTATGATCTTCCATCCGTATTGTAATACGCTGCTTCGAAATTGTGGCACAAAATATCTCGACTAAATCTTTTTTTTCCCCTGTGATAACGCGAGTCCCACTACGCGTTGTATGAGTTGTAGTGTTCGAAAATTCTGCGCTTCGGTTTTCGACCAGTGCTATACCTAACAAATTTACTGACGTTACGGGACCCTGTCTATCTTTCGACTTGTTTTCGGCATGGGCTTAATCAACTACCCAACTTCGCATTCGCTGCATGGTAGAGTTTTGTGGGAACTTAAATGTGAAGATATTGATTTTGATTGATATGTGGCGTTTAACGTCCCAAAACCACCATATGATTATGAGAGACGCCGTAGTGGAGGGCTCAGGAAATTTCTACCACCTGGGGTTCTTTAGCGTGCACCCAAATCTGAGCACACGGGCCTACAACATTTCCGCCTCCATCGGAAATGCAGCCGCCGCAGCCGGGATTTGATTCCGCGACCTGCGGGTCAGCAGCCGAGTACCTTAGCCACTAGACCACCCCGGCGGGGCAATGTGAAGGCTTTAACCATTTATTAATATTATTATTATTATTATTATTATTATTATTATTATTATTGTTGTTGTTGTTGTTGTTGTTGTTGTTGTTGTTGTTGTTGTTGTTGTTGTTGTTGTTGTTGTTGTTGTTGTTGTTGTTGTTGTTGTTGTTGTTGTTGACCGCCCATAAATACTGATAGGAGCTCATACTGATATGCGATCTTTTCAGGTAAGTGCTTTTTCTTTAGAATAGTAAAAGCCAGGTATAATATTGACAACTTCAATGTTGTATACCTAATATTTCGCCGAGACGAATGAGGATATACTATTTTCCGCCTAATGTGTACGCCGCAGGTGTAAAGAAAATGCTTTGTCTGAAATGTTTAACCCGGATTTTTCCTGGTATTGATTTCCTTAGACTTTTGTCTGCTTTATACTTGCCTTGCTGAAAAAAAAATACTTCTCGTTGCAATATGTCAATGCCACTCAATTAAGGTAGTGTATTTTGGTGCCCCCCTCACAAAAATGGGTTTGACCTTCCTGTCACCCACGAGTCACCTATCAGTCACCCAGTCATCTTCCTGTAGACTCTGACCTTTCTGTAGACCTGCTCTGCGGATTTTCTCCAGACGCCGAGCAGACGGCAAGCAGACTTGCGTGATAATGTGCATCCAGAGTGTGTGCACGTAGACGCATATAACATATATGTATGTATCTACACATTTTGGAAGGTAGAACATTTTATTATAATGGTTAAATGGGTTTAACTTTTCAATCACCCATCAGTCACCCACCAGTCACCCACCAGTCACCCTGTACAAACCTCGTCTGCAGATTTTCTGCAGATGCAAAAGAGAGGACAAGCAGGCTTGTCTGTTAATCTGGGCTGTTTGAGCGCGTGTGTTGATGCATATAGTATATACGTATATATCTATACATTCTGGTGGGTCATAACACAATTGATCACATTAATTAACTGAACTTCACCTTTCAGTCACTTATCAGTCTCCCACTAGTCACCCTCCTACATACCTGGCCAGCAGAATTTCTGCAGACGCCGAGCAGACTTGTCTGTTTATAGGGGTCATGTGTGTGCTTGTGTGAATGTATATATTACATACTTATATATCTACACATTCTGGGACATGACACAATTGATAATAATAACTAAAGGAACTTCAACGTTCAGTCACCCACCAGTCACCCCAGTACAGACCTATCGGCAGAAATTCTATTTCTGTAGACGCCGAGCAGACTTGTCTTTTAATGCGGGCCCTGTGAGTATATATATATATATATATATATATATATATATATATATATATATATATATATATATTGGGTCATGACATGTTCTATAACAATAACCAAAGAGGGCTTCACCCAGTCGCATTAGCCTGCAGATTGTCTGGAGCTTTTCTGCATCCCCAAGCAACAGCTTGTCGGATGGTAATTAAATGTCACTAACTAAAAGAACATTGCACATTTCACCTAGGAAGGTTACAAAATCTATGTATTTTATTGTTACCTCATGGCCACCGTAATTCTGCACGTATTCTGTGTACGCATGTGAAATTTCGAAGCATAGGAATTTTTTCACCGGCACTTAATGGTTGGTCAAAATACCATGGCTATATATACCGGGCGGCCAGTATTGCGTTGTGAAGTGCGAGAAGTTATGTGTTTGGTATTTACTTTGCTGCTGTTGCGTTTATGTGTTGGGCACGTGTTTGGTGGGTGTATGGGTGGTAATATATCCTTCGGTGCTGCATGTTCCCTGAATGTTTGTGCTAACGCAAATGGTAGCTATTAAATACTAGTTGTTCACCACGACAAAACATTGCGGATATTCTGCAGAAATGCTGCAGAATCGCTGTAGACGTTCTGCAGATGCCCCGCAGATATTCTTCAGGCATTCTGAATCCTGCGCGGCTACGAATGCTCTGCATACTTTCTGCAGAACGGGTGTACCTATTGCCTACACAGAGGTGACAGAGGGTGACAGAAAGTTTGTCACTTGTTTTCATATATTGTGTATTAAGAGTGACTATTGGTTTGTGAAATTTCTGCAGATAGGATGCAAATTTTTTTTTTGTAAGGGGGCCCACCTTACGGCCTTTTTCGCACGTGCGCACAGAGTTCATTCTGTAAGGCTAAACTGATTCTGCGCTTCAGCGACGTGCCGAGCCCGGGACAAGAAATTCAGGTTCGTGTAGTGTTCGAGGGCGGGAAGTGGAGTCATGAAGATCTATAGTATACACGGTTAATTTCAGTTCATCTGTGATAGTGTTAAAGAAAAGAAAACAAACATATACTCCATGTGTTTTCAATTGGTGCAGTACTGTTCTGAGTCATATGGAGCACGTCGGAGTATTTTTTTTACAATCCGCCAAGCTTATTGATTATAAATACTGCATAAATATTCCTACTAGAAAAAGCACCATGACTTGTTCGGTATGGCTGAGAACAATACTTCGCTGTGGCACCTATACGTTTGCTTTTCTTCAATCACACTTAGCTCATTTACGCGAGGAGTCGCTGTTAATAATAACATACGGGGTACGTCCCAAAACAACCATACAATTATGAGAGATGCCGTAGTAGAGGCCTCCGGTAATTTCGACCACCTATGTTCTTTAACGTGCGCCTAAATCTAAGCACACTGGTCCCAAGCATTTTCGCCTTTACCGAAAACGCGGCCGCCGCGGCTGGGATTTGATCCCGCGACCTGCTGGTACACCTTAGACACCAGGCCACCGTGGCGGGTCATAGAGTCGCACCTGTGCTGAAGAGAAATCAAGGGCAAACTCCGCGATTATGCGGCCAGTTTAGCGCGCTGAAGGTGGTAATGGGGAAGTGTCAGAGCAAAAGCTCGTCGCAAAGATGACTATAGAGAGAAATAGCTGAGCGGGCCAGATGGCCCAGCGTAGGAGCGGAGGGGCTAGCGGAGAGCAAGACAAACGGAAGAGTAATAGCCGAGCGAATGCACCGCTAGTTTCAGCGGAGACAGCGGAGTGCAGATGCTTTACAGCGGAGTAAAGCTCCTTAGAACTTCGCAAAGTAACGACACTCTCCTCCTCCGCTCGCGTTTCTCCTCGATCTCCTCTCCTTCGCATTGGCATTCTATTGGTTCGATGGTAATCTTTTTTTTTATTTTTTTGCACTTGCCTACCTTGACGTTTGGTGAGAGCACTAGTTTGTGACGTAGTCGTAACGTACTTCCTGAGGCCGAATTTCGCCGAGTGTCCTATCTTAACTTTTTCTTTCTCTGTGGTAAAATTGCCGGCTCGCTTAGTGTGCCGCGCATGTGCAGTTTGTATTCCGCTCGTTCGCTGGGCCCACTGGGCCACTGAGGCGCTCGGTTATTTTATCTCTATATTTAACGCTGTGCGACACTGTACATGGCGGCACGTGGTGCGTGGTTGTCTGAGATTACTGGTGTAATTTTCGAAATATTGCCGCCCAACCTGAACTATTATTTTTTGACTAGCTTTCCTCAAAGCGTAAACTTATGACATCAAAGCGGTTATTTAGATATGAGTGGCAGGAATGCATTCGCTCAGCGAACCATGCATACCTCGATGATGCAACACAAAATGAAACCTTCCTTTACTTTTTAACAAAAATGTTTTTTTATGCCGGCCAACCAAAACTTCAGTGACGTAATTCCGTCACAAAAATGATGGCACAAAATACGCTTGATCATAAAGCAAAGAAAAGAAGTCACAGCTTTGCCGAAAAGGCTAAGCAATGGACGCGATACCAACTAATTGTAAGGTCGCGCGCAAAATAAAAAGCAGTTCGAAACGTGCCCCACGTTTCTTATACGCACAAATGACGCACGAAACGTAATCACAGGTACGGATGCACGCGAATAAGCGTCTCAGTTGTTACTTCGCTGCCTAGAGTTTCATACAATAATACCTAGAGAGGAATCCGGCGCTGTCATCGTGTACCCCCATGGGAATTATGGGAAGTACAGGCTTTGGATTGGATAGGGTTAGCTAGCGAGCTGTCTACAAATCTTTTTCTACAGTTTCAGTTTCGTTCTTTGCGCAGCGTGGGTAGTGGGGGGGTGGGTGAAAAGTGCTGAAGCAGGGGCTTTATTGTTCGAAGAGGCTGAATAGCACTAGGTCTCTTGTGTAGCTGTGTTGTTCCAGCTTTAGGATTCGTCGGTGCACAGTGGTGCTCGCTATAACTACGCGGGCGGAAAAGACGACGATGAGCGCAGCCTATGACAGGACGCGTAAAGCCTCGCTCCGAAGCAAAAGGACCTGCTCGAGTTCTGACAAGTCGGGGAGGCTCATTTCTACCAGCCTCACCCAGCTGTTCGACCGTGTAAACAAAACGGCGTCGTCAGGCACCACGTTGCCTGTTGCTATGGCAACAGCGTCATAAACACACTGATCTCCACTAGGGTGCTGGATGGCGCTTCGAGCTCTCCGGTGCGCGGCCGCCGGAAGTTCGAGCGCTCGTCCCGGAAGTCGGACAAATGGCCGCCGTTCCAGCATAGCGCGTGCTACGTATGGGCAGGTTTCACGCGCATTCCGCTAAAAATGCCTGCTTGTTGCGCCGTCAATTGCACCAGCAGACCAGAGAAGTCGTCTGGGAAGACGTTCCACTTGTAAGTATTACAATATTCTGTGCGACGTGCGTGATACGCAGTGAAACGCAAACGTCATATCAGTGTCGTTGTTAAGCTGTGGCTCTTGTTACGCAGGTTCCCGTAACAAGAGCCACAACTCTGCAAGCGATCAACTCTGCAAAGCGAAATCAACTCTGCAAGCGACTTGCAGAGTTGATTATTTTCAGTCACCAGTGAAGTGACGTGACGTGGCAGTTCTTAAGTGCTTCGAGTACAATAAACACGTGAAATCCATCTTTGTACATGTATGCCTGTTTTGTTCTCAATGGCGAGGCAGGAAGCATACTTAAATATTAACCTGCATGCACTATTGCCAACCATCTCCAGGCACTGCATTGTCAGTAACAAGGACACGTGCAGAAACGTTCTGAGTAAATGAGTTTTTCGTACAATTGCAGGCCTCTCAATTCGAATGAAGCAGTTCCACGCGTCCTCCTTTATCATTCTTTAAGGGTTACACTAAAATGTCCGATTGAAGCCGTAACCACTAGGCAAATCTAAATCTGGATAGACCAGTTTGCATTAGGCACTGCGTGTGCGCAATGGGTGGGCGTCCCTGAAAACTAGCAATAAATGTGTTCATAAGCTAGAAATTTTCCTTCAAGAGAAAGGGCGATACCTTTTGTCAGGCAATGATGAGAAAGCGCGTTTTAAAAGAATTTACTTTGACCTGCTGGTTACACACATATGCTTGAATTTATATTGTAAAGGGTTCCGATGTACTAACCTTCAAAGGTAAAACAGGAGCAAGCTGCGCACAGCCATTTCAGGATTTTTTTTTTTTTTGGCCGGCACGTAGCAAACATCAAATCGGTTATTCTGTTTCAGGCAACTTCCTCCGCGTTGTTATCGAACTCGCTTAGCTAGTTGATTTTCCGATAATCCAAGGCCTTTCACGGCTGTTGATTTATTGTTTTCGACTAATACAAGCCCCTTCATGACTGTTAATTTATTGTAAGACGTGCATCCTAACACGAATCATAAAGTCCACTCGCCAGCATAAATCCCGTTCGAGCTGCGTCGTCTCCTCTCGAACCGATACCTAAGTGACATTTTCGTTCTCCTTCGCAATTATAAACTGCTTCATATTAACGTCGCATGTTTCGGTATAGCATAAGTTGTGATCTGAACGCGATGTGTATCACCAAAATGCAATTAAGTGAGAACAAAATGCAAAATGCGTCAATGGGAACGCTGATCAGCGGTTGAGAAGCGTAGCAGACGCTCAACTTCCGGGACGAGCCATTGAACTTCTGGTGGCCGTGCACGCGCCAGGCCGCGACAGCGGCGATGCGCCATCCAGCAACCCTAGTGGAGATCAGTGCATAAACATATTAGACTGAACAGGCAACAATGGTGTACGAGCTTCCTCTACGTAAGAGCTTTCAGCCCACGTTATTGGAGACCCCCTGCAACGTCACAGCTGAGAGTGAAACGTGGTCATGTCACCCCGCGATATTCGAGTTGAGGGTAGGCATTTTCTTTCTTGTATTTCGAATTTTTTAAACTGAATAACTTCGTACTGCGTGCCGCTATCGCTGCCGTTCTTGCTGCACTGATTTGTCCGTGCGTCAGTCTATGCAGTCCACGAGTAAATAATGGGGGGGGGGGGGGGGGTTGAAAAGTGGACCCCTTTAAACGAGGCGTCGTCCACTCACCGCTGCGCATAGTTGCAGCATTTCATGCCAGTGCAGAATATCGCATCAAGTTCATGCTTTTTCACGAGCGCGTCTTGCCTTAACTCATTTAAGTCGACTGCAAAACGGTGACGAAGCTAAGTAGACGCACACTCACGCTCCGCTGACTCGGCTTCATAACAGAACTAGAGGTGCGTCGGGGGCAGACCGCTTGGACAGACGCACCTAGCGTCGTAGAAGACAAAACGTTAAGTGTTTCTCACTTAATACTGTACTGTTATTTCCATAAATAGATAATGCGTACTTTCGATAGCAAAGCAAGCATGTCTGTTTTCGAGTGTTGTAAAAAATAATTTATTAAATCTTAATTAAAAGGTTTCCAAGAACAACATGCACTACATTCATACAACCAATGCATGCTCGAACAGATATGTTCCGATTTTTCTTCTTTCCCGATGCTATTAATATGTGGAATGGATAGCCGAATGATATGGTGCAAATAAGAACTTTGAGTGATTTTGAGGTTGCTCTTGATAAGCATTTTGTTGAGAATGTACAGTTATCAGTGTTCATGTATGTGTTTCCTTACAAATGTTTCATCGGTCATAGATATCATGTTGTAAATGTATTGGGTGAAAAAGAATGTAACTGTGTTTCTCATATAGTTATGCTATATGTTACAGAGTTCACCCTACAATTTCTTTTCAAATATTTAATTTTGTACAACTCAATTCTTCACCCTCCCTGTAACGGCCATCAAGTGAGTGTTAACAGTATGACAAATAAATAAATAAATAAATGCCAAATCTGGAACGCAATAGCAGAACAATGCATACCCTAGTGGTTAAATTTGCCCAAGTTTCACTTTTGTCCCCTCGTAACAGAAACATTTTGCAATAAAGTTTGCGTATAAATAAATGACCCAAGTTTCAACGAAATATAGGTTCATATCACTTTGTTTTACACTCAGAAAAGAAGCATTGCGAATCTCAAGAATGTAATCCATCCGAAGTAGGTCCTGTACTTCCCGAAATTCCCATAGGGGTACAAGTGGCGCAGAAGGAGCCCGCGTAGACACTAGCACCAGATTCCCCTCTAGGTATTATTGTATGAAACTCTATGCTTCGTTGTGTCTGAAAAGCACGCGCTTTTCGCAAACGGAGGGGGCAATGATTGCAGTGACTCTTGTGCACCCGGTAACTACAACAGAGTCGTTCCAGGTAAAGCCCGAGGCCAGCCAACACGTACAATTCTTCTTTCCTCCCCATCTCGAGATGACGGCTTGCGAAGGAACATCGCTCCCCTTCTCTAAGCTGGGCAAAGTACGCGTGGAAGATTAGAGCGCGCGCCGCCGCGCGATGGGGTGACGCGCGCTCAGTGCACCATCTTGCTGGTAATGCTGAAAACACGATAGTTCTCCCCGACATGCTCATCGCTAGTGGTAAGTGGTAGATATAAATAGCTTGCCATTTGCATGTTCAATGACGTGCTCCTCGGTGCCTCATTGGTTAACGCCTCGCTCTAACGGCATACGGAGTTTCCACGTACGATGCTGTGCGCTGGAGTCCTTTTCTGTTTTTTTTTCTTTCTTGCAATTTCACACACACACACACACACACACACACACACACATATATATATATATATATATATATATATATATATATATATATATATATATATATATATATATATATATATATATATATATATATAGTGACGCCGAAGCCGGTGGCGAAATCCAGCCGCGAGTGTCCATATAATTGCTATCGCACTAAGAGTTCCGTCAACGGGAGTCTAACCCACGAACTTTCGGTCCGCGACAACTGAGGCCGGGCACGTTACCCTTCTGCGTCACGGTCGCATACTCTGGAAATTTTAGAAACGCGCCTTTTATATCTAACACTGTCCTTTCCCAGTACCCTTGCTAATGGGAAGTAATGCATGATGACCGCGACATCCACGTTTAGTTTTCCGACGCGTCCTTCCCATTCGGCACGTTTCCAATAGAAGCGCCATTTTTGTCGATGCATCAACACAACGCCAGGTGGCGTCATTGCGCGCAGCGTCGGCCTGACTCATAATATCCGTCCATACCAAAAATAGCTCTGCGTTTTCTGGCTGTAACTCTGTGTTCTCCACTCGCCCCACGAAAAATCGAGGCCAGCCAACAGCGACACGTGCTGCGTTTCTCTCAATTCCAGTTGCGTTCAATAGCCCAGTCATCTGTAATGCCATTCGGTGCGAATTACGTTAGGTGTTAATGTCATTTTTTTGGCTGCTCCGCGGGCACAGCGAATAACATTCACACCTAATGATATGCGCCCGTTGAATGTGTTCATGGAACTCATGGAAGCGCGACATATGTAATCTCGTCAACAGGCGCGTGACAAAAGATGACAAAATCTAGACCTTAAAGCAAGTGTATGTGACATTCAGATGTTTTTTAAGTGTTGTCGTTCAGTTTTTGGTAACGTTTTAACGCACACAGCGATAGTAAAATCAATTTGTGCAGCTATATTCTCTTTCTCAGGCTCCGATGGATAAAGGGATGTATCCGGCTGTGCCCTTTAGATCGAGCGGCGCCTCACGCCACCTAGCCATAAAGTTACCTACTATCACTATGTGGTTTGAAGATTGAATTTCCCTCGCGCCTTTATTGTAGCCACCAATCAGTTAGCCCCCTCCTGGTTATTTCTATCCGTTTGAAGTCTATTTTGCCTTAAATATCCCTAAACCCCAGTACTATAAAAAATTTCGCGCCATTATTTTGGACTATAGGGTAAAGCCCTTTACAGAACATTATCAAATGTTCAGCCATTTCCTCCTCCTTTCCACACGCACTACATAGCATGTCTGTGCCTCCATATTTGGTTCGGACGTCTTTGTCCACAATACTTCTGTTCTGGCCTCGAACAGCAGAGAACTACCCCGAGAATTATTGTAGATCTTTTCTTTTGCAATTTCCTGCTTGAAGGTTCGGTAGGTTTCCCAGTGATGATTTCGTAAGCATTCCGATCTTCCACATGTGCCTCTCTGTTTCCTTCACCTTCTTCTCAACCGCTGTTTCCTTTTTGGCTTGGTATTCTAATGCTAGACAATTTTCGAGTTCGCTTCCTCCATTTAGTATCAACATTCTTCATGCACAAGTAGCCGAAAACTTTCCTAGCCCAACGCTCCTCTCCCAGTTTTCTCAATCGCTTCTCAAATTCTATCTTGCTGCTAGCTTCCCTGCACTCAAACGATGTCCATCCCATGTCACCCTGTACCTTCTGATTTGGGGTATTCCCGTGAGCTCCTAAAGCAAGCCTACCTATCCCACGTTGTTTAATTTCCAATCTTGCTTGAACTTCTGATTTCATGCACAAGACCGCCTTTTCGAATGTCGAACCGCAGACCATGACACCTTTCCAAGTCCCTCTCACAATGTCATACCTATTGTAGTTCCATAGTGCCCTATTTTTCATTACAGTTGCATTCCTGTTACCCTTAGTCATTAGGTATCTTTCGCGCTCCCTTAGGTACTCAGCCCCGTTATCTATTCATGCGCCCAAATATTTGTCTTTATCCACTATTTCTAGCGTGACTAACTTTATCATATGCTTACTACCTTTGTTATCATTAAAAATTATGATTTACGATTTTTCCTTGTTGAACTTCAAATTTAACTTATCTCCCTTATTACTACAGATGTCTATCAATCCCTGCAGATCATCCTTGTTGTCGGCTATTAATACTATTTCATCTGCATACATCAATGCTGGTAATAACTGTTCAATGTGTTTTCCTTGCTTGGTAAACCAGTTTAGGAAGAGTGTTTTCAAACCAATTATTCTTTTTTGGAAAGCACTACAGTTCTCTGTTAATCGCCGACGAAGTCGAAGCCTAACGTAAATGAATCGGCACGGAGGCACCGCTCCAATTCCCTCGTCGTGGGTGACATTTTTTCAATGGCAAGCTTGAGGCGCTGCAGTCGGTTCTAATGCTTCATTCGCAGCAGCTGGAGAGCAATTAACGTTCCTTTGCACTGATCATTATTCATCGCGATCACAAATTCATGAATATTGTGATGGTTACAAATATTGCCGACTGCAGGTTGTGAGCGGCTTTAAGCTAGTCTTGCTCTGGATGTGTACGAGGATCTTATTTCTACTGATGTTTTATCGCGATGCAGTACATTTTGAACTAGCCGGGCAATGTTATGTAAATAAAAGCGCCAACGTTTTGGTATTACAGCAGCCTATCGATAAACATTGACATCAATCGCGAATCTCATTCTACATGGCCGTGTAGACCCGGAACGCAATATTGCAATGACATTCGTTATGAACCAGAATGCAATGCTCTGCGAATGATACTACACGTGCCGTGTGAAGGTGGTATGATGCTGCGAGTAGGCGACCTTAGCTCGAGTTCGGCGTCCATTCAGTGACGGCTTTCCTGCAGCTGTCCCACCAATTTCTTCAATTTCTTTGATTCCGCTCTTGTCGTTCATTACTAGAGCAACCACAGACATCTATGACCCCCACGGTTTGTTTAATCATCGATCATAGACGTTAGTCGTCGGAATGGAGTTGTAGCACTAAGCGTCAGCGTGGGTGCGTTCACGTTAAACGCTGCTATATAGCTGTCAAATATCAAGAGACAATGTGCAAGCTAGCTCTCTGTTATCAACGCACAGTAAAGATCCAACTGCTATATACGGTAAGGACAAGTTTCAGTCTTGTGTTACACCAAGTCCTACGCCGTATGGACCAACCTTTTATTTTTAACTATATATTCTTAGTACTCGCCAATTTAGGCCTATACCGTGCACCCGCGAGTACTTCCTTACATGCTCCAAAGAAAAGCTGCACTTGTCATGATGCGCGCAGTTGCTTCGATGCGCGCAGTTGATCGAACAGGAATCTTATGCACGCACTTCCTCTGAAGCGGCGAGCGCCGTTGAAAGAATACATTTGGTGCACCCTTGTGCTCACTTGTAGGTGCGTGTCTTACGCCCTTACATCGGCGGCCAGAGCCCTTTTCGGGTGGCCATTTACGTTTTGTGTTTTCAACTCGCTCGTGCGCTTTGTCTTTTCAGCGTTCTACGGCCCTTTGTCTTGCAAAAGAAGTTCCGGCTTTTGCTCGAACACTCTCGCCGCTACTCGGGGAAACAGGAAAGTAAAATACTTCGAGCGCCGTTATCATTACGAAGATCAGGGAAAGCTGCGAGTAAGTCCACGCCCGCATGCATAAGAAGTGCATAACATTCGCGCGCGATGATTCAAGAGAGCGGCTACCGCCAGGAGCCTGGGGGCTCCGGAAGGCACGGCGTAACGTGCTTTAGCTTTATTTGTCGACTTGAACGGAATTCGCCGAGACCTACTGTTCCAGATTCAGCGATGGTTGATCGATTAAATGCGCTACATTGGCGAATAATATACACGACGATACAATAGGAAGACCAAAGTAATGTCTCCCCCCCCCCCCCATTTACCTACTGTTCGGCTTTTTTAGAGAAATCCACGGCCCTATCTCAATGGGAGCATAAAACTTAAATAGCTTTTTTTTTCACCCTTTCTTGGACCTGCCTCATGCGGAGTGCTTTAAAATAGTGCTAGACGGTGTAATTAGATGAAATCGGTACGTTTTTGTTTTTGTCTCAATTCGTACCGTCAGCACTTGCGGCTTTATACAGGAGGGGTGAACATGCATCAAAAGTGAAATTTATGGAAAGCGCAATTACTGATTCATTGCAAGTGTGAAATGAGAAGTATATATATTTAAGGGAAGAAAAAGAGGGAAACAGAATAAAAACAGATAAACGCCACCGAATGTGACAGGAGTACTAAGCTGTATACCATCAAGGGAACTTGGTGAACACAATGAACTTGATACATCAAGGAAAGATTAAGAGCTTCTAGAAATACGCTATACCCGAATGCGTTCCGACAAGTAAATACGGTGACGAACCGCGTCGCTTGATGGACTTGGAAAAGCAACTTCACTTGATGCAGTAAGTACATGATATGGGAGTTGGTACTATGTGTACACGACCCGTAGGTGTTTTGAATCTTTTTGAGTTTAGTCGCTCACACTAACGAACTACACGGCTCTGTATTTGTGTATTTTCAAGTCTGTTATGGCTGACGACTGTATGCGAAAATGTAATAATTTTGTTCACTGCATGTGGTTGGTATGCATAAAGTTGGCCAAAAAAAGCGACTCGTGAAGTTTAACATGCCACGACCTTAAATTTAGCGCCACATTGTCGTACGAAGGATAACAACGCATATCAGATTGATGGAAATGAGCGTGCTTGTATGCAACAAAAAACGTATTGATGGTTTTGGCTCTCAAAGTGGCACTAGAATAGGGCTTGGTGTCACAGGACGGTTAAAACAGTGTTGATGAACTACACCAGTGTACAACAGTGTACCGTTATGCGACCAAAGCCGGCTAATTGATTAGTTACTTTGCTCAGATAAGTCAATGTACTGATTTAAAGTGTACTCTCAGGTATTGCCAACTTTTTTTTTGTGCGCGTGAGAGAGTTTTCTTTCCTATTACTTGTATGTGTATATATATATATATATATATATATATATATATATATATATATATATATATATATATATATATATATATATATATATATATATATATATATATATATATATATATATATATATATATATTGCTAGTTTTGGAAATTTGAAATTTTGTGTTGTGCGTCATTTTAATCAACGGGTGGAACTTGTCCTCTATAAAGCGGAGAAGACTTCCCTCATCGTGGTTCCCTATCCTTCAAATGTCGTCTAGTAGCTTCTGTAGTAGAAAGGTTTCAAGCTGCGTCCCTCAATGAATGGGCTTTCAAGTGAAGCCATGAAGGTGCTCGCAAAGTTTGGGGCCATTTTCTTGCCCATTGCAGTGCCACTACCCTGAAGGAAGGGCTTGCCATTGAACTCAAAATGGTTATAATTTAGTACAAGTTCAAGAAGTGTCAACAGTACCTCACCACTTACACCAGTTGATGAGTCAAATTTCACATATTCAGAAACCATAGCCGTTATTCCGTCATGGTGGGGTATGTTGGAGTACGGTGAGCAGACGTCTATGGTCACCAGAAAACTACCGCCTGGAATGTTGAGACTTGAAATTTCGCATATGAAGTGGATTGTGCCCTTTAGTTAGTAGGGAAAATTCGGGGGGATGTCTTTTATTGAGAAATTGGTGATTTCTTATATATTTTCTGTTCATGTGCTGTTACTGGATACTTTCTCGACGTCCCGGATTGCCTGCCTTGTGTATTTTGGGGAGCAAACAGAATCGACCGTGAACAGAATGGGCCGGTAATATTACTTTTAACATTTTTTGGGTAATGTTCTCGTCCCGGTGGAGAATATTTAGGGTTCCTTTTATCTCACATTTAAATTCGGGAGTCGGGTCCGTTGGAAGTTCTTTGTAGAAGTTTGTGTCTGATAGTTGTCGTTCCCCTTCCTTTAAGTAGTCCGGCGTGTTTAGAATTACTATGCAGCCCCCTTTATCAGCAGGTTTGATGGTAATTTCAGCATTTTTTCGTAGTTCATCGAGTGCCCTTCGTTCTGACTTTGTTAGGTTGTTTCGAGATGGCCGATTTTTTTCATACGCTCTGAAGACATCTTTTTGAACTGCTGATATACACATATCGAGGTGTTTGTCCGTATGCTCACCTGGGCACCATGATTTGTCACCACCAATCAATCTATACTCTTCCGTACAGTCCTTCCGATCATAAAAGTATTCACGGAGGCTGAGATTACGCGCTAAGTTATCGAGGTCTTGGTACAGTTCAAATTCCTTGAATCTACCGGATTGTGGGCAAAAGGTTAAGCCTCTCGACAAAAGTTGTAGCTGAGCGAGTGTAAGCGTTGTGTTGGACAGATTAAGGACATTTTTCTCATAAGTTTTTGGCTGCTCTCGGCTATCACGTGGCACGGGAGTGTCAGCGTCATATTTGAGAGTCAGACTGTTTTGATTAGGATTACACTGTAGGTTTGAGTTCCCATTTTTTTCCTCAAAGTTAGGTTGTGGTACGGGTGGACCCTGGCGTTCTTGTAGGGTCTCATTCCCATTTTACCGTAGCAGAGCAGTGGAGTCCCGGTAAAATTCTGCAGTCCTGGTAAAATTTTCTATCTTTTACTATTGACATTTTGCCTCTCTTTAGTTCTTATCTTTCCAGTTCTCTTGCCTCATGCTCTCCGAGATTAGATACTAATTTCTGTGTGGCCTCCGTGACACTGTATTCGACAGCCTTACGCTCACTATGGTCCGCAATGACCCAAGCCAATTGCAAGGACGCTTCTAGTAATATTTTTTTCTCACTTCTCTGGGGAGCTGCGCTGTCCATACGGGAAGCGGACGGCCAGATCTGGCTGGTTGAACGCGCCAGACAGGCAGCAAAGGCCGCAGGAGTCCTGGACTGAGGACCCATCCACAAGCGTTCTGCAGAACAGCTCCAGAGCTAAATAAACTTTATTCTTTCTCCCTTCCCACTTCCCTCTTTCTGCTTCACTTAGTGTAGACATTGAGGGGTTGCAGGCTAGGCGGAGAACCTTAGATACAATTTGGTGAGATAGATATTTGTTAACTGTTCCGCATGTTTTTCGTATTGCACCCGTTTTTCAACAATTTTCCTAATCGATAGAAATGACTGGGACCATGCGTGTTTGAGACTGCCCGTACCTTTTGTTTCCGCGTGTCAATTCTCCTTGTCAAAACTTGTAACATTAGTAGCCGGCATCAACGAAGACCCCGGAAGGCTCTCCTGCTTCCGACAAGTAAGCCAGGAGGAGTTGGCGACAAAGATTCATAACTCGAGACCATGTAACTTAAAAGTGTGGTAGCCCTTGTCTCTGTGTTATCGTTTTGTTCTCGCGCTATAACTACCGTCATGCCATACCAACTAGCCCAAGCTGCCACACTTCTGAGTTACATTTCTAGTTATTCGGGCTCTTTTTCGTGTGTTTCTCTTCATCATTCAGTCCTCATAGTCCTCATCACAGACTCCATTTGGCGTGCATGCACCTTTACCTTCTGCATTCGCACCAAGCAGCTGCCTCTAGACGTTAAAGCCTTGTTTGGAAGATACCACCTCTCTATTGGCCATGGCATACGGGTGTGCAAAATACTTCGGTATTAATGGCACCGACAACAGCGCACGTACCGTGACGCCCTGTATGTCCAGCTTCAATAAACAGATCTTACACCGGGGGTGAAGAAAAGAAGATGGCGAGAGTACTGCGACCGAATCGAAAACACTGCAAACAGCTTGTGGTCACGTGAGCTCACTAGCCTTCGTGCACAGTGCCCAACCAAGCCCCGGCAATCGGGTGTGGTCAACTCCTACAGTGATGTCGTCCTCCCAGACTACGTCCCCAACACCCTCGCCCTAGGTCCGAAGTTCGCCGTCGACTGAGAGAGGTCCGCACCCGATCTTGTTTCAATGGTGTGTTCTGTTGCTGGCCGCGCCTCACCAGAGGATTCGGACAGATGCATCTCAGAAGGCGTCGACGTGCTCCTGCGGGGTCAGCCTACCAGCATCAGCCTTCCGTTGTGGAAGACGACCAAGTTTCTTAGAGACAATGAACTTTGTGTCGTGCCGTCAGATAAAGAGGGTGGTTTCGCTGTTCTTCCTAACTGCTTGTACCTAGAAAAGGCAGACACAGCTATTGACTCTGTTTTCAAATGTTGTACCGACATTTGTCTAGATAGAGTAAAAACGCAAGCCAAGGAAATGTGTCGTAAACGAGTTGAAACAGTTAGCACAGCATATTAGCAAAAGTGACAAAAATGCACTCAGCTTCTTTTCTTATGCCAAAACACTAAGTCGACATGCCCTTCCGTGTCATTTTAACAGAAAATGGTACGTGGCAAAAGCAACTCGGCTTGTTTATTCAGACCGATCTAAAGTATTTAAAGATTGATGACCCATTTCTGATCAAAAACTCACAGGCACTGATAGAATTTTTCAAACAGTCAAATCAATCTAATGTTTTCAGTTTTTCAATTGACATAAAGGACCTATACTACTCCCTGCCTCACGATGAGGTATTAGAATGTATAAGGGGTAACATAGAAGTCTTCGGGGAATTGAACTTCCAATTAAAAACTGGCATCAGTGCGCGAGATTTTCTTGACCTGGTTTTGCTGTACCTTACCTCTACTTTCGTTCAATGGAATGATTGCATTTATCTGCAGAAAAAGGGTGTTTCAATCGGCTCATGCATATCACCTCTACTCAGTGATCTTCTATTGGCGAAAATGGGCAACAAAACTGCAAAAAAAGTTAGAAGGCTCGCATGTCGTCAAAGTATTCAGATACGTGGATGATTTCTCGGTCTTTCTAAATTGTAACCCTTCTATGTTCCACTCGATTGCGACTCAAACGATATAGGTGTGTTTGAAGATAGTTTAAAGCCTCTTGTGTTGACACATGAAATGCCCGAGAATGACAGGTTACGCTTTTTTTATTTAACACTGTTTTAGCTCACAGCACATCTGTTGCTGATTGATTGATTTGTGGGGTTTAACGTCCCAAAACCACCATTTGATTATAAGAGACGCCGTAGTGGAGGGCTCCGGAAATTTTGACCACTTGGGGTTCTTTAACGTGCACCCAAATCTGAGTACACGGGCCTCCAACATTTCCGCCTCCATCGGAAATGCAGCCAACGCAGCCGGGATTCGAACCCGCGACCTGCGGGTCAGCAGCCGAGTACCTTAGCCACTAGACCACCGCGACGGGGCCACATCTGTTGCTGTTATGAACCACGTGCGCAGAAACCTTTACTTCCTTTTTCTTCCGCTCACAGCAAGTTAGTTAAGCGAGGCATAGCACGAACTTGTCTTGAGAATGCCTTAAATAGGTCGTGCGCCCACAACATCTCTGCAAGCTTCAAAGCCCAAGTTTACCGGCTTAAGGCTTCGGGTTTCCCCGAGGCATTTATCGCTTCCGTTGCTGAGACTATCCTGCGGACTAATAAAGCAGAGCAGTGACAGCGACAGGATCCGAGCAACACGGATACAGAGCGTGAAAGGATAGCCATGATTCCATACAAACACCAGATATCACACAGGCTCAAGAAAATTGGAAAACGAGTTGGAGTTCGTGTCCTGTTCTCTGCACCGCTCAAATTAATCTGCCTCACCAAATCTACAAACTCCCTGAAAACGCAGTCATCAATGGAATGCAGAGTTCAGCATAGAAACAGGTATGCGGCATGCTTCCGGGAAGTTGTCTATAGGAGCCTATTTTGATGCGGTGCTTGTTAAGTCGGAACGACCGGAAGCTGTCTGAATTATCGACTGAGAGAACACGCTAACAATGTTAGAAACGGGAAAGATCGTTTTCTTGCTCAGTGCTGCACTGAGTGCAACTGTGTGCCCCTTTTCAAGGACACAGCGACGCTGTACAAGCACAAAGATGAGCTCACCCGAGTGATTGTCGAGGCCGCGCAAATGGCACGCGAACAGGTGTCCTGCATTAGCAAGCCCTCCGTGCCTTGTCCGAGAAGGAACTAAGGTTTCTCGAAGGTTTTGGTGCACGCAAGTACATATATTATCTTTACTTTTCTGTTTCGTTTCCTTATAGACTTTTCTTTGCCTTTTTTTGTTTTTTCCCTTACTCATGTTCTACTCTTTGTGCCATATGGTTTTTGTCATATGGTTACTGTCTCCTTTATATATTTTCGCGCTCAGTTAGAAGCACCGTGGTTGGAAGTTAGCGCTCGTGTCCTTCGTGTCCTTCTTGTCTCTGTGTCGTCGTTTTGTTCTCGCGCTATAACTATCGTCGAGACCATGCTTGTTTTTTCTGAATGACTCGTACGTGTACAGTGTCCTTTCTTGTTGTTTTTGTTTATTTTTTATTTTTTATTTTTTTCCTCATGTGTACATGCAAAGTGAAGTGTTTACGCTCACCTACCACTTGAGTGCCAGTGAGGGGAAACGGGCGAAGATGAAAGGTAAAGCGCCGACCGACCCATTAAGGGGAAACTTTTCCCTTACGCGCACTGTCGCGGGCCCCTTCCGCCACCGCGGCGACAATCTTGGGTGGCCTGACACACGTCGAGAACTGGCCAGCACAAGATGAGAACCAGATGTGGACTTAAGGCTGGTGCACACCGGCGACTAGCAGTGGTCGCGCGACCATTTGCGACTGGTCGCAAACAGTCGCGAACGGTCGCGAACGGTCGCCAAGCGGCTGCTTTGGCTAGTCGCTTCCTGACCGATTTTTCAGTCGCGCGACTGCCGTCGCAAAGCTGCTGGAACCAATCAGCGATGCTCAATTTTTGTTCATTTGCTTTTTCATTGCGCTGGCTTCCTGCCGCCATATAAGAACGAGTGCGTTCCTCTGGGTCTGTGGCACCATGACCACCACCACGGAATACTTGGCTAGGAGATGGCGGGGCGCAGCAGCTCGAGCAAAGTGTCGAATTTACGTGGCGGTATTCGTAAGAAGGTAAACACCGTCAAAGTAAAGAGGAAATAAATTGTGCACTATCTTTTTCCCGTATTCAGAACCGTTTTATGGTCTTGAACTTGATTTATCACCGCCTTCAATGCAGCGTGTTTGGAACGCATTTGCGCTTCATGCCTTGACAACGACTTAAAAGACAGCGCGCTCGAGACGCGTTTGTGCTGTATTGTAGGCTGTGGCAAGTCAATTTAAATTCAAGGACCGTTTCTGAATACGTACCACTCTCGGAAATACTCCTCGTCGTCTCAGCGCAGCTCGGAAGGTAGGCGGCTTGCATGGCCGGCCAACTCGCGCGATCGAAAGGACGGTCACACCCACTACCGGCATTTTTTTTTTATTTGGAGGCTGTGATGCCAACGCTGACACCATGGCACGGCGCATCAGCACCATGACAATTTCTTGTTCTTCGCTTGAATCGAACTTGACGCTGTTGGGAACGCTGTGCGAGAACGGACGAAAACAATAAATGTGACGCGCCCGGTTTGCTCTGCTCACTCAGCTGATCGGCGCCGGTCTCCAGAGTTCTCGCTGATAACGAGATCCGGACGTGACTCTCCGCTTTTGCGACTTCCGGTCGCTCGCATACAGCCCCTGCCGGTGTGAACATCAGTCGCTTTTTGGTCACCAGTCGCAAATGGTCGCGCGACCGCTGCTAGTCGCCGGTGTGCACCAGTCTTTACACCGACATTCGGATGTGCACAGCCTGGTTTTGTGCTCAGCGTTCACAGTGTTTTGTTTCTTTTTAGCTTGTTTGTTTCTTTAATTCTCTCTCACTCTCGCAAACATCTTTCAAGGCGAGAAGGACGCGGCAGCGAGAAAGTTTGAACCGCTATGTTAGTCTAACTACTCATCCCCTGACGAAGGGAGGACTTCTCCCGAAACTGTTGGGACATAAATATATATTTGTTCTTGTTGACAACGCTCCCCGTTGTGCTATACACACACACACACACACACACACACACACACACACATACATATATATATATATATATATATATATATATATATATATATATATATATATATATATATATATATATATATATATATATATATATATATATATATATATGTGGCTTGTTTTTCCGTGTTTTGACACAATATTAATGAGACATAACAGACAATAATGCCAAGCAATGTATAGGGGAAGTTATTAGAACAAATGTAATGTAAATAGGAAGAAAGAAAAGTGGGTGAAAAAATAACCAGCCGTGAGCAGGATTACAAATGTAATTTACATTACATTTGTTTTAATGACTTCCCCTATACATTCCTTGGCATTATTGTTTTATATATATATATATATATATATATATATATATATATATATATATATATATATAAGGAGAGAGAGAGAGAGCGTGTTTCACATAAATTGAGCCAAGAATTTGAAAGTGAAAGGCACTTAGGAGGCGAATTAAACCAAACGCATACTACTGGCACTTGCCTGTATGTACTCAGGCTATTGTTTATTGCTCGCCATAATAATTAAATAATATATACTAATTACCTAATTTTGAAATATGGGCTGGAAACCCAAAATATGAACACTGAGATGTAGAGTACTTTCAGAAACCACCGACTAAATTGTTTCCTCTACGATACGTCTCGCGCTGTTAGTTTTTCCACGATGTGAAGAAAGCCCACGAAACGTGAAAAAAAGCCGTGTGACGGACCGCTAGCGCACTGCTACAGTGCTGCTATATAGGCTTTCTTTACAACGCGGAAAAAATAACAGCGCCAGACGTATGGTACAGGAAACAATTTTGTTGTTGGTTTCTGAAAGTGGTCTACATCTCATTGTTCATAATTTGAGTTTCCAGCCCATAATTGAAAGATATGCAATTAAAATTATTAATTAATTAGTATGGGGAGAAATAAAAAAATAGCCTGAGTACCTACAGGCAAGTGCGAGTAGTACGCGTTTTGTTCAATTTGCCACAGAAGTGTGCTTCATTTCCAAATTCTTGGCTCAAGTTATGTGAGACACCCTGTATATATATAAAAAGGCTAGAATATTAAGGACTGTGTACTGGAATTCGGGGGCACATTAAAGAATACCAGGTGGTTGAAATTTCCGGAGCTTGCCATTACGGCGTCTCCCGTTATTATGTGATAGTGTGAGGAGGTTAAGTCCCCACAATTATTACGGTGAAGTGTAATGGTACATTTATGTGTTACATTCATATGGTTCTCTTGTGTCTGTTTGACAGAAGTCTTCCTTCAGCCATGCATGCCACTGTAGCATTGTGGCAGTGGTGCGTGGGTCACCGTCTTTTTCGGGACGTTGAATATGTATATCAGTATCGTCGCGACATGACTGTGTAGACGTTTCCTATCTATATCTCCTTACTTGACTGTCGTGCAAAATACTCAAATTGAACACACAGACTGTGCTCGCAGAAAGATCGTGATATTATAGGTTAAAGATAATGCAAGAAAAAAGGAGGGAAAAGTCATACGCAACTGATCATGTGCTGATAAGGACCCCTTTTAGGGTTACAATTAAAGGGTTCAACACAGCATGACTATTCATACGGGAATGCCCTTGTCTTCCAACTTCTCTCTTGTACCGGCGTGCACTACCATCGCGTCAGGTAATTGATGTTTTGGGATTCCACGCACAGTTTTAAAAGGAGGCTACGCGGGCATCAACAGTAAGCTAAAAAAATGTCTTATCACTGCCCTCCTTTTCTTCGCCGAAAAAAAAAAGATGATGACCAGATTATGCAGTCAGAATGCCAACTTTCCCATTTCGCCAGTGAATATAACATGGCTGAAGAACCATGCATGTAGCCTTTAAAATACACTGTGCCACCATAGAATGTATGGTGCTTGGCTTGTCTTAAAAGGGGTCTAGCGTAAAAACCTCCATATTAATGGGTGAGTGAACAATGTGGGTAATTCGTGATTTGATCCCATTCGCATGTACGGTGTATATAAGTTGCCTTGAAGATGAAAGCTGATGCACATCGTAAAATGACATGTCACAATAAGGTGCACTAACATGTGGACTGTGTTGCTGAAAGAACAATACCTGAGATGCCTAAACCAAAAACATGAAAAAGAGAAAGCAGCAACCAAACCATTCTCCCGACGGGTGTACTTGTTATCTCGTCGTTATTGAAGATGATTTCTCTTCTTCGTCACCGTTCCCACGCACGCTCGTACGTATTGTGCCGCAGCGTATATTCTCCCACCGCAAGTACTCTGTGTCGCAGACAAAGCTCACAATTTTATTTATTAATCAAGGGCGAAGAACAGCGACAGATGGAGGATACCATTCGAAACATGCTCTACCAATTGACCCATAAAGTCGTATGCTTCAGTGTGGCGGCATTTCCCAAATTGCGAATTAATTCTGAAACTGCGAAAGTGTTTAAGCCTCTAACTCCTCGTTGCGCCGCCGCCCCCATTAAAAAAGAAAGAAACCACGTGGGATGGCGTCTGCATTTTAAAGGTGACTTATTCCCTGCCATGGGCGTTCTATTGATCTTCAGGCACCGTCTGGTGGCTGCGGTGTCGCAACTTTCGGTAAAACAGCCTCACGCTTGGCGAATGTCGGGCGCGCTGTCTGCGTGCACGAATGTGTACGTATTTATGTTGATGTTTACTGCCGTCGCTGTTGCTCTCCCGAACACGTGCGGAGCGTGGCAATTCGGACGGGAAAATGTGCCGCTTGCCGACTGCAGCACGGCGAATCACGCAACAAGGCTTACATTCTGAAACATGGTTTCCCTTTCCAAGCTTCCACCTTCACACTGAACAGTAAGAAGTCGTGATCCCGATGTCTGCGGCCGCGCAGAATGACCCCCGGCCGCGCTGTTGGCAGGAAGAGATAAAGCTTTATTTCGAATGAAGAAAAACGAGAAAGGAATCACTTGCATGACAGTTGGCCGAGTGCAGCATGCTTGGCCATCTGTGCCACATTGATTTCGCAATCGATGGCTATTATGTAGGCGGCAGAGAGTAGATTTGTGTGCTGGGAAAGCCCTGTAAGTCGGCGAAAAAGAAGTGCGAGGCCGTGCGAATTTTTCCAAGGTATGACAACATTCCCACTTCGACTATGTATCGAATACCATGCGGCGTTTAAGCTAGCTACATTCGAGATTAAGAACACGCCTACTTGGACTATAGCCACTTTCTCCGCGGAAACAGAACAAAAAATAATCTGGTGTATGGTGTACACAGGCGTCCACCCATAAGCAAGTCCTCTGCAGCCGACGCTCATCACCCTTATGAAATACAGTCGAAGCCTAAATGATGAAATTGGAGGGGCAGCGAATTTTCTTCGTGCTGGTGAGATTTTCGTTCTGGCGGAAGATGCACAAAAATACGCGCAGAAAAATACACGCATATATATATATATATATATATATATATATATATATATATATATATATATATATATATATATATATATATATATATATATATATATATATATATATATATATATATATATATATATATATATATATACAGACAATAATATATATATCTAAAAGACAATAATGCCAAGGAATGTGTAGGGGAAGTTATTAGAACCAATGTAATGTAAATAAGAAGAAAGAAAAGTGGGTGAAAAAATAACTTGCCGTGAGTAGGAATCGAACGCATCGAGACCATCGAAGGCGTTTTGCCGCACTATCGCGGAAATGATAAGCACGCGTCTTGTGTCCCCAGAGCGGGCGGGAACTTCTACGGGCTGCGCTCTCAGCACGCACGCACGCACGCACGCACACGCACACACACACACACACACACACACACACACCTGGAGCGGCAGTGTTCTCTTACACCAGCGTTTTTTAGGTCGGATCTAAGAGTTGACTGCCAGCCTCACTTCGTATATGAACGCTGTTACTATGCACGAGCCTTCTTGTGGTAATCTATTGCGGCTGCGCCGCAGAAAACATGGTTACTTAGCAAGCGCATGTTTACTACAATTAATTTTGCTCCTAAAAATGCTAGCCTTGCTTCGTGAAACATCCTAATATGTTCCTATCACTTATTTTCTACCTTTCGCAGCTTAGCCAATGAACCTGGAGTTATCTTGAAGCGTCATAAATTTACGCTTTTTGATAACAGGAGGCGGCATTTTACAAAAGGTCAAACGACACTGCGCGTAAGCAAAGCGCGGGAAATCTCGGCGTGCACACGGAGCGCGGTGGCGAGCACTTAGACAGTCTACAGAATGTTTGTCGGCGTGACGTCACTTCCGTGGGTGTCGCCACCTGAAACGTCATGTGCCGACGTAGTTTAGAAAAACACCGTTCTCAGCGAAAAAAAAAATAGTCTTGTTGCTCTGATCATCATCCGACCAAATGTAAACATCATTGATCGCGCAAATGCTTGGTGGCGAAAACTTATGGGCTCAATTGGTCGAATGACCAGCGCTGCAGTTTTCAGACTTCTGGGTTCCGAACTAGCTCATGGGTGGGAAAAAAATTTTGCGCATCTACCTGAAACATACGTTATTGCAGGAATGATACTTAAAATGTTTTCACTGTCGAGAGGGGGCAAATGCATTTAACTCTATAGAGTTCAATGCAGTTAAATGCCCCGGCAAACGTTTATATATGGGCATTTTCCAGGACAGCCGGATTCATTCAAGGCAGCGAGAATTTCGTTCTTGACGGCTTCCGTTATTGAGGGGTTAGGCTGTACAAGAGCAGCATCCCTAAAGTTAATGTCACGCCGGCACATTCAACTGCTCATGGTACATCTAGCATATATCACACTGATAATCGATCGTCCACCATTATTTGACAATCTTTTGAAATATTTACATTCGCTCAATAGTGGTGTCGTAATATCAGGCCGGCGTTGGAGGCATGCGTTATAGTTTCTTGCATCTCCACTGATTGTGGCCTAATACTTTTCGTTTTTTTTTGTTTCATTGATTGCGCAGAAATAACCTGAAACGGCACTGTGGTTTCGAGCTGGCCCTACTCGCAACAAATATACGTGCTTGCCATCGCGTGTGGTTCAGTTAAGCGATGGGCGTGATTGGCGTTTGCATGTCGATACAGAAACGACCTAAACACGCACACATTGCAGGTTTGACGATCCCCCATGCAACCTTTGGCTCTTATACAATCGAATGCAATTACTAAAATGCATTGCAACTGAAAAGGTATCAAAACCCTGCAATTGTTGCCTTTTTTCCATTCGCATAAAAAAAGGAAAAAAGTGTAACGTTATATAAGCGTGGCGTTATAACCATTATAGCCATGTAGGTTTCATGAGGACGGCAGGGTGGCGATATCAGATTGCTTATTTTGGCCTTAGTAATAGACAATCACGAAGAGAATAACTTAGACGTTGCGTCAGTTTGCCGGCACCAACGTAACACAGTAGTGTAATAAAATGCGCTGTTTTATTTGTTTTTTTATTTGAACTTTGAAGCAGTGTTCTTTTTTTTCTGGTTTAACGCTATACAGGTACAATTCAGAATTCACAAAGTTTTTTTTTTATTTCGCAAGTCCCATTTACTATTATCCGGTGACCTTCGCTATATAAGTACCTGATCTCAACAGTGATCCAAATTTCCCTCTTTCAGCCATATACAACGGAAGAGGAAAAAAATGGTTACAGCTATAGAGCGCATGAATAAAAATCGAATGCACATGAATTAATTGCGGCTTGAAAAACAACTGCACTGTGGTTTCGATGACGTAACCATCGTGCTCAGCAATTATCTCGCCCTGATCTTTTAGGTGGCACCTCACAGGGCTGTAGCAGCAGATACAGAAGTGCCGTGCTTAAACTGCTGAAATATTCCGCTGGCTTTTTGAAGCAATGCGTCAAAGCCCTCGCCACGCCATCTGGATCGATTCCTAATCGGGCTCGAAATTTCGTTAGAATCGTGCGTCGCGATCTCGTGAGGACCACGCCTGAAAACCCCAGCCGGTCCATGGTCTTAATTCAGTGCATCCCATCGAAAATAGATTCTTCGAGGCGATTGAAAGTCGCGCAGCGCCGTCGGACCATTGATGGAAATGAAGACAAGAAGGAAAGGCGCTCGCGCTTGGGAAACAATGGCTCGTGTAGTCGTGGTGATCGTCATGCTCTCTTTTCTTTCCACGTCGTCGACGTGAAACGCCCGCAGGGTTTCCAAAATGGTGTTTACGTAAAAGGAAATAGACCCACGGAAGATTTGTTCTGAAAACATGTGTTAACGCTGTTAGAGAGCAATGTCGGGGTGGCCAGACGGCAAATGACAAAGAAAAGTAAGAAAGAAGTCCAAAGTACCAGCAAGGCGAGTCACCCAAAAAATGCACCCGAAAAATACTTAAAACGGCGAAATGAAGTATATGCAAATTTCTAACTTTATTGAGAATGTAGTCCCTACGAAGTTCAGTTTGCGATATTATAGCTCATATTTGCACGTAAATTTATTTATTTTTTAGAACGCTACAAGTGAATAGAAGAGTTTAAAAAAACTGCGTTGAAATAATCATGAAATGGTCATGAAGTAGAGACAAAAAATCAGTTTAAAAGTATAACATATCCATCTATTCAAATTGATCCCTCATGTATAAAATGAAGAACCAGCTGTACGTTATTCAATTTCGCTTCCAGCACAACACCGATACCTAAGTGTGGTACTGTACGTCAAAGTATTTACTTTTT
This sequence comes from Rhipicephalus microplus, assembly GCF_043290135.1. Taxonomy (NCBI): domain Eukaryota; kingdom Metazoa; phylum Arthropoda; class Arachnida; order Ixodida; family Ixodidae; genus Rhipicephalus; species Rhipicephalus microplus. The sequence continues at coordinate 88,599,219 of NC_134710.1, read as the reverse complement.
CTGCGTAGAAAAAACAAGTTCTCAGTATGTTAGTCAAAGTATTTACTTTTTCTGCGTAGAAAAAACAAGTTCTCAGTATGTTAGATGCTTTTATAAGCTTCGACCCTCTGCGAGGCGACTCTTACTCAATGCTTTCTTGAGACAAGCCTTTTCTAAACATTCGTTTTGCGATGCTGGTTTAGCAGAGTGAGAACGCCTGCACGGTTTAGCACAGTGAGAACGCCACAACGCACATGAACCAATGAAGAAGGCTGCTCGTTAAGGCAGTGCGCGGCAGGGTGACATAATTACGGTTTGCCAGATATGGGTGGTCTTTTTATGCAGGTACCTGCGTTATACGCAAAACAGTTTTGGTGTTGTGGTCACTGTCCTAGTCTTCAAGCTTCGTGCTAGTTCACTTGATCTCAGGCATAGCATCAATAGATGAGCGTTCCAATAAAAAAACAACGTGAACCGCATTCTACGTGACGCCAGCTATAGGGGAAAAAGTGTCCCCAATTTGCCGCATAGAGATAAGTGGCGCTAGCTAACACTCCCGGGATTACGCATGCATAATTAACCAATAAAGTCTATGAATCGTTGCCGTAGCTCAATCGTTAGAAGATATGACATGTTAGACGAAATTTGTTGGTTGGGTCCCTACCAGCAGCAGGTTGATTGACTGTAATTCATTTCCATCTGTGTTTACTACACCACAGCTAAAAACTACAAATAATGTCCCCTATGCCTTCCTTTTTTTCATTGTCTGTTGGTTTCATTAGTTTCGATTGTGGAGATAGTGCTACACTGATATCGCAAAGAAATGCCAGGAGTGGTCGCGCAAACAATCTTCTGATCTGAATTATGGACCGCGCTGTTACCGCAACAAGCAACTTTATAAGCTGCTGCAAAAACAAAGAAGAGCAGTACCATTGCTACAGCAAGTAACCGCACCAAATGTGAGAGTATGTCTTAATGCATCCCCTCATCCCTAAATTTTGAAAGAGCGGTGAATGGTGGCAGATGTTGTCGCCTAGCATGCGTACTACTAGTAGTATGGTTAGCACTGGTCAACGTAGGTTTCTGCTGCCTATCGATGGCTAACGTCGTTCAGTATTGGCTTAGTGACGGATAATGCTAGAAAGTGATGCTTAAATGATGGCTGATGCCGGCTAGTGTTGCCATGCAGTGGTTAATTGATTACATTACTAATAATGCTGACGGAGTATCTGACATTGACATATCTCCACCAGAAAGTTCACACCATATTTTTACCTCTCCTACGTGCCGTTGTATACAATGGCTGAGCCAAAGCGTACCGCCAAACTAGCATGATCAACCCATATTCTCTTGCTTGTAACTGTACTTTTCAGCCCGCTAGAGTACTTCAGTACAGCTACTCGATGACAGGTAAACTGTCAAATTTAGAAGCTTGAGGGACTACGAGTAAGACGCTTCAGAAAGTTGTAAATCACTCAGCGGATGTGACTGCAACCCATAGTTCCACTGGTTAATGTCGTCCACTTATGCCTGGATAGCGCATCACTTATTTGTCATGCGTATACTACACTCAGAGGCCACGGAGTGAAAATACTGAGTTCATAGGTCAATTTTCACTCTCTCAGGAAGCTGCGATATATGCATCGTGAGGGCTATAAGACTGCAAGAGTTCACTCGGGAACGCACCCACCGTGGCGATGTATACCATGACACACGCGCTGATGCATTCCTAATTACAGTACACTGGCGTTTCAGTGTCTCATTTGCGACAAAAGAATGGTATATAAGTATCACTACATGTTTGCGTTAAAGCAAGGGGCCGGCGTTCCAGTTCATTAGATTTGTTTTCTTTTGCACTGTTAGCGTTCAGCCAGATCCATTTTTTAGAAAAGCTGAATGTTTGCATCATCATATACGTATATAGGAACAGGGTGATTAACTAAAGCTTTATTAGTTGCAAAGAATTAACTGCATTGAGAATCCGGGATGCATTAGCTTACCATAGTATTGTTGCGATGCTCTCTACGAAGAGAACATGATATTTTTCTTGATGCAACGGAAATTTTAGGACATTTTTATTTGAGCATTCAGCGACAAAATGATCGCCCGATAACATACAAAGGCAAATCTAATACAGTTCATGCCATGCGAGCATTGACAAATTAGGTTTGCATGGATTAAACCTCAAATACGCAGGCCTACTTAAAAAAGATAGCAAAGCTTTGATATTGAGTGTCTGCTCAATATAGGCGTGAAGGAGTGCGTCGAAAAAGGTTTTCGTTAGTACGCGAAGGCGCAAGATAAACAAGCTGATTATTTTAAAAAAATACACCTGAAGATTAAGTTAGTTCTGTCTATGTAAGGCGCATGTTTCTTACTCTGGAAGTCGCTGTCTGTACACTAAGAATCTGACAGATGCCTTAGTCATTGCTTGGATCGAGTTAATGTACGAGGAAATGCCTCAGTACCCCGAGTTAAGGATATATGTATATCTGGCTGCTAGTAATGGTGATGATACGATAATGGCGTGAGGGTTATTGATGGCTAATTGCTGGTTCTTGCCTTACAGACCAACGCATGTAGAGTATGTGCACTAAGATCGAGCTGACTGCCCTCGCAGGCTGCGATTGAGAGACCGAACTAGGTTTTATGTAGCACTCTTCCCCTTGTGTCTCGCTGCAGTATCACTTTGTTGCTATCGTATTGGCAGCATTGCCTGCCGCATTCTGGCTATCACGATGGGTCCGCCAGTGCATTGTCTCCACTCGCGCTGGCGTCTTCCCGACGGCACCATTTGTGTAAGTGCTTCTGGGGCACGAGTGTCTCCACCCCGCCGCTCAGCTGTTGCAGAGTGAATTGTTCCCGGAGGCGCCGGGCACGTATACTTTGCTCGCGCACAGCAGCCTTCCGTGGGACATCCGCAGTGCGGCGGCAAACGCGTGTAAACATCGATTCGCCGCGTGCCGTAATTTCGGCGGATGCCAACGCGACGCGCGGCAAGCGGCTTCCGGAGAAGAGTGGTCCCTTTCGTCCGGCCGTGCCCGCACCCCGCCTCCCTGCGCCGCATGCAACGGCAAGAAAGGGGGCAGCGAAATTCTGCCAAGAGGAAAATCTCGTCCAGGAAAAGTGCGAATCTGGCCAGCCCTCCTCCGCGTCACGGAAAACGCTTGATCTGGTTCCTGTCTAGACGGGCCTATTGCGTGTATACGTACATACACGGCAGACGTAACCATCCAGGAAAGGTCCGAGCTGCGATAAAAAGCTTCCCGTTGTCTCTATACTGGACTGGGTATAACATGGCTGTAACCGCGCGAACTTTTTTTATGTTTTTCATCCCCTGCTACGCAGCGCGTTACAGTCGCGTCCGATAGCGGCGTCCGTAGCCCTTGAACTCGGCGCGACCTGGGAAGGTTTGCCTGCATTCGGTGCTATTCGAGCGGGTCGCGCGCCTCGCCCAGTCATGGGCGTCTCGGTGTCGGCTAAACAGCGCGGTTCCTGAAGACGTGCTCGCGCGCCGCGATATAGGCATACTTCAAGTGGGGCTGGTCTTGTTAAACGAGACATTGAACTCACTAGCTCGATAACTAAATGAGAAAGCATGCGTTAAAAGCGGCAGTCGTTCCTGCGTTTTATAGTTTTAGCAACAGCAATAACGACGCTCTGCTGCTGCTGCTGCTGTTGTTGCTGCTGCCTTTACTGCTGTTGTATATTGTAGGTCGTCAATGAACGCGCCGAGTGTTTAGACGATGGTTGTGGCCTGATAAAAAGAAGCACGCAAGGACCTTTCGCGTCTTTGTATGGAACTGCCATCGCATACCATCAAATTCCAGTTCTGTGTTGTTTGAGAGCCAGTTAAGTATCACGCTTTTCGATTACTGAGTTTATGTGTAAGTTTGGATGTTTTAATGCTAATGAAGTGAGACATTTTTAGTTTGTTTTATTTATGTTGACGTGGAAGTTTGAATATCACTCTTGCACGGCAAAAGCTGCTCGGGATTTTTTTTCTTCTAAATTTCATCTCAAGTTCAACGCAATATACAGCGCTCATATTGGCCGCATGATAAACCTGATCGTGGAAAAGACGTATGACCACGACACGAAGATGTCCACACACAAAAAAAAAAACGACTACGATAATAACAAGAATAATTCCGGAAGTCCCAGGCATATAATTGATATGTGGGGTTTAACGCCCCAAAACCACCATACGATTATGAGAGACACCGTAGTGGAGGGCTCGGGAAATTTCGATCACCTGGGGTTCTTTAACGTGCACCCAAATCTGAGCACGTGGACCTGCAGCATTTTAGCCTCCATCAAAAATGCAGGCACCGCTGTCGGAATTCGATCCCGCGACTTGCGGGTCAGCAGCCGAGTACCTTAGCCACTATGCCATCGCGGCGGGGCAGATCCTAGGTGTAGTGGACATCGAAGAAGTCAGCGAGTAGTTAACCTATGCCAGATTTTAGGGATGAAGCTGCTCAAATCTTTTGTTACCGCGAGAAAATGACTACTTTTCACATGTCAAGAGAAGAAAGTTTTTTGCCTGTTAGCAAAACTCTGCAGAACACATTGCAGCGTACCGAATTCTGAATAATGAAACACTCTTTCCAAAAAAAAGTATAGGTTGTAGCTTAACAAAATTACTGCGAATTGTATAAAACTTCGAAAAGTGCGTTATTTTCGTTGCCAGCCGACAAACAGAGAATAAAAGAAAACATAATATATGCATAAACAAAAGCAAATTCAGAATATGCATTTTGAAGATAAATGACCCTAAAATAGCATAAAAATGATAAATATGGTACAAAATGTTCCTATTAACATAGACAAAAGAAACCTGAACCAAGGTACTGCTTCATTGCTCATGCCATGCGGTAAAGCATTTCGTGGTTTTTCCTGAGGCACAGGTGCACTCGTATACTTTTCACATACTTTTTAGTTTTTTTTTTACGAGAATAGCCTGCTGGTATTTATGTATAGACTGACACATGTGATGTGAATAATGTCTATATAAAAACAACATCTCTCTAGTAAATAGCTGGCATAAAATTGAGGCCATTGTTATGGCTCAACACTCACTGTCAGATTGTGAAGCAGATGCCATAATTTGACATTTGACTTGCTGAGATTCTTTAGATTACAGAGTTAAGGTGTTATTGCAGCGCAGCCACAAGCGGCATGCAATTTCTCTCAAGTGCGTCAGCCAATCGCACTTACCAACTGCACACACACATTGGTTCACTAAAATGTCTGTCGAAAATCACTATGTAGTCAGATCGGGCAAATTCAAACTGATAATCGAAGGTAAGTGGATGGACTAACTACTAGGAGGTGCCAGGTGCAAGCCTAACAAATTCAAAATGCGGAGAACGATTATTAAAAGCGTAAATCACCGACGATCGACTTGAATAGACGTGGTGATGAAAAAGTTGGGGCCTAACTTGTGGTCATCTGCGTCCGTCACGGAAAGATTCGTGGATGTGAGACACACACACACACAAAGTTTAACAATATACTAATATAAATCATAATTGTGACAGAACAATATAAAGCACCTAAAGCACAAACCCTTCAATCTAGTCGGCGACTTCAACGTAGACGTTATGGACCTTAGGACCTAGCTTTGTCGTGGAAGCACTTTCCGCTGTCATGGTGGTTACAAAACCATTGCTATGGTCCAGGCATGTCTGTATGTGAATAAAAAAACTTTAAAATAGACGAACAACAATTCTAATTTTGAAGGAACAATATAAAATACCAAACCCTTTACACTGGTTCGTGACTTCAACGCAGGCTTTACGGACCTTAGGACCTAGTGTTGCGGTAAAAGCTCACTGAACGCTGGCATGATGGTTATAAAATTATCGCTATGGTCCAGAAATGTGTGTATGTGAATAAAAAATTCACAGTAGACGAACAACAATTGTAATTTTGAAGGAACAACATAGAACACCTACGAGCACAAAACATTTATACCAGTCGGTGACTTAAACGTAGACTATATGGTCCTTAGGACATAGCTTTGTCGACGATCATTTATGTCACTTTATGTCACTCAATTTACATTATATGGGGCGACGCTCGGGTAACACATCATCATCATAATCATCATCATTATCATCATCATCAGCCTGACTACGTCTACTGCAGGACAAATGCCTCTTCTATGTTCCACCAGTCAACTCGGTCCTGCGCTTGCTGCTGCCACTATGTACCCGCAAACCACTTAATATCATCTGCCCACTTAATTTTTGGTCTCTCCCTAACTCACTTGCCTTCTCTGGGAATCCAGTCAGTTACCCTTAATGACCAGCGGTTATCCTGCCTACTCGCTACATGCCCGGCCCATGTGCATTTCCTCTTCTTCATTTAAATTATGATATCCTTAACCCCAGTTTGTTCCCTGATCCACTCTGCTATCTTCTTGTTTCTTAAGGTTACACCTACCATTTTTCTTTCCATTGCTCGCTGCGTCGTCCTCAACATAAACTGGACCCTCTTTGTAAGTCTCCAGACTTCTGCTCCGTAGGTAAGTACCGGAAAGATGCAGCTGTTATATACCTTCCTCTTGAGGGATAGTGGCAATCTACCAGTCGTGATTCGAGAGCCCTTACCAAATGTGCTCCACCCAATTCTCATTCTTCTAGTTAATTCGATGTTGTGGTTCAGCTCCACGGTTATCACGTGTCCCAAGTTGACGTAGTCTTTTACAACTTCAAGTGCACTATTACCTATCACGAAACGCTGTTTTCTTCCTAGGTTGCTGTACATAGCTTTAGTTTTCTGCAGATTAATTTTAAGACCTACCTTTCTGCTCTCTTTGTCTAACTCAGTAACTGTCATGAGTTTCAGTTTGTCCCCTGAGTTACTAAGCAATGCAATATCATCAGCGAAGCGCTGGTTACTAAGGTATTCTCTATTAACCCTTATTTCTTCCCATTCTAGGCTTCGGAAAACCCCTGTAAGCACGACGTAATAAGCATTGGAGAGATTGAATCCCCCTGTCTTACACCCTTCTTGATTGGTATTCTGTCGCTTTTTTAATAGAGCACAATTGTGGCAGTTAATCGTCTGTAGATTTCTTCCAGAATGTTTATATATGCTTCGTCGACGCCCTGATTTTGCATTGTCTGCATGACTGCTGACATTTTTACTGAATCGAGCGCCTTCTCGTCATCTATGAAGGTTGTGTATAGCGGGTGGCTGCATTATGAGCATTTTTCTTGTATCTGATTGATAGTATGAATGTGGTATATTGTTGAGTAGCCTGTTCAAAATCCTGCTTGTTTTTTCGGTTGATAGAAATTTAATGTCTTAATTATTTTAGCAATTACCTCTGTAAATGGCTTGCATGTGACGGAGAGCAAGTTGATTGGCCTGTATTTTTTCAAGTCCTTGTCATCTCCTTTCTATGTATTGAGATGATGTTAGCATCTTTCCATGATTATGGTACCTTTCCCGTCAGGAAGCAGTTCGTAAACAGGGTGGCTAGTTTTTCTAACACAATCTGTCCTCCATCTTTCAGCAGATATGATGTTACCTGATCCTCACCAGCAGCTTTGCCTCTTTGCATGCTCTCCAAAGCTTTTCTGACTTCTTCTATCATTACTGGTGGGGTGTCCTCTGGGTTACTGCTAGTTCTTATAGTATTAAAGTCGTGGTTGTCCCGGCTACTGTGCAGATCTCTGTAAAACTCCTCCGCTATTTGAACTATCCTATCCATATTGGTAGTTACTTTGCCTTCTTTGTCCCTTAGAGCATACATCTGATTTTTGCCTATCCCAAGTTTCCTCTTCACTGCTTTGACCCTTCCTCCGTTCTTCAGAGCGTGTTCAATTTTCTCCATGGTATGCCTTCTTACATCGGGTACCTTACGCTAATTAGTCAACTTCAAAAGCTCTGCCAATTCTATTTTGTCAGCGGCATTTGAGGTTTTCATTCTTCGACACTTCTTGATCATGTCCTTCGTCTCTTGGCACAGCTTGCCAATGTCTTGTCTCAGTACCGTACCTTCAACTTTCACTGCCCACTCTGCAATGATACTCATCAGATTATCATTCATTGCGTCAACGCTAAGGCTGATTAGCTCGATACCGAGTACCTGTTTTGAAGGGAGACTCAAAGTTCATGTACTTTCCCTCTCAGTGCTAGCTTATTGATTGGCTTCTCGCGCATCAGTTTCTGTTGTTCCTTCTTCCAAATCCAGGCGAACTCGAGACCGTACCATTCTATGGTCACTGCATTGTATCTTGCCAAGCACTTCCACATCCTGCACGATGCCTGGGTGTACACTCAGTATAAAGTGTATTTCGTTATTACTTTCGCCATCAGGGCTCCTCCATGTCCACTTACAGTTCTATCGTTTTCGGTAGAAGGTATTTAAAATCCATAAGTTATTGTGTTCTGCTAATTTGACTAATAGCTCCCCTCTGGCATTTCTAGTACCAGTGCCATAATATCCAACGGCTTGGTGACCAGCCTGCTTCTTCCGTACCTTGGCATTGAAGTCGCCTATCAATATAGTATATTGTGTTTTTACTTTATACTAATTGGTGATTCCACGTCTTCTTAGAACCTTTCAACTAATGTGTCATCATGGCTGAATGTAGGCGCGTAAGCCTGTACCACCTTCATCTTGTATCTCTCGTTGAGTTTAATTACGATACCTACCACCTTTTCATTAATGCTATAGTACCCCTCTAAGTTACCAGCTATATTTTTGTGGATGAGGAACTCCACGCCCAGTTCTCTTCTGTCAGACAAGCAACGATAGCAAAGGACGTGCCCATTTTGTAGCACTCTATAGGCCTCATCTGTCCTCCTAACCTCACTGAGCCCTATTACATCACACTTAACACCCTCTAACTCCTCGAATAGTACAGCTAAACTTGCCTCACTAGATAAGGTTCTAGCGTTAAATGTTGCCAAGTTCAAGTTCCAATGGTGGCCTGTCCAGACCTAGAGATTCTGAGCACCCTCTTCTGCATTGCACATCCGAGCGTCGCCATGGTCATTTGCTTCGCAGCCCCTGGGTACTGAGGGCTGTGAGTGAATTGACGTATGCATGTGAGAGGTGAGACGCCAAAAATGTCTAACCATAAACTGATATCGGCATAGTTGTGACAGAGAGAGAGAGAGAGAGAAACGAGAAAAAAGGAAGGCAGGGAGGTTAACCAGATGCTAGTATCCGGTATGCTACCCTACACTGGGGTTGGGGAATAGGGGGTTGAAAGAGAAAGGGAGAGTTAAAAAATAAATAAGAGAAAAATACCGACACACACGCACACACAAAATCAGTCCACTCAGAGGCGTTCCGACAGGCCAGTAGTTCGTAAGAAGCCCAGTAGCGCTTGCACGGCTTTCTTCTGTGACGATGAGTCATGACGATGGCGCAGTATACTTTCTTCTGACAGCGGCTGGTCATCTAACCTGTTTAGTTTATTAGAAAGGTGTTGTCTTTCCAGGTTGTATTTTGGGCAGTCACACAGGATATGTCGAATTGTTTCTTCATCTCCGCAGTGTGCACAGTCGGCGCTGTCGGCCATACCTATACGGAACGCGTACGCACGGGTAAACGCGACTCCCAACCATAGTCTGCACAGAGCAGTAGCGTCGCCTCGTCGAATTTTTGTTGGAAGCTGCATGCTTAACGTTGGATCAAGGGATCGTAATCTTGCATGCGTAAAGAGAGGCTCATTCCAAAGAGCCATGGAGCGTTGGCGAGCAAGAATTCGGAGCCTCCTAGCAGCGTCCGTCCTTGAGAGAGGTATTGACTGGTCGTTGTCTTCTGTATGGGCTGAACGGGCAGCTTGATCAGCTCGTTCGTTACCGATAATTCCACAGTGGCTTGCAAACCACTGAAATATAACGTGGTGCCCTTTCTCTGTTATATGGTGTAGCATTTCTGCTGTTTCGAATACCAACTGCTCGTGTGGACCACGGCGTAGATTTGACAGAAGAGACTGCAGTGCCGCCTTGCAGTCGCAGAAAATCGTCCACCGTTGCGTGCTTTGGTCGTTAATGAAACGCAGCACAGCGCCAAGCGCTGCAAGCTCTGCTGCCGTTGTTGTGGTTGCATGAGCTGTCCTGAATTAGATGGTTGTGGTGTGCGTTGGAATAACGACCGCCGCTGTTGAGCTGTTTGGCAGGATGGAGCCGTCAGTGTAGACGTGGGTGTAGTTTTGGTACTTCTCGTACAGCGGAAGTAAGGCCAGCTGCTTGAGGGCTAGTATTGAGAAATCTCGTTTTTTCTGGATGCCTGGTATTGTCAGGTTGATGACTGGCTGTTTGAGGCACCATGGAGGAATTGAAGGTCTCGCCGCGGGCATAAAACCAGTTGGTAGGGAGTCACCATGTGTAGTTATTGTTCGACAAAAGGAAGTATGAGGTCTATCCACTGGTAAAGAGGCTAGGTGGTGATGGGGAGTCCGGCCCACATGCCTTATGTGCGTCCTCAAAGCTTCAATTTCAATATGGGCCTGCACGAGGTGGTCTTTGGCTATAGCTATAGTCGCCATTGTTGAGGCACCCTGAGGAAGACCTAGACATATTCGAAGCGCCTGTGCCTGAACGCTTTGTATCATGCGTCGACTTGTTTTGCTGGCGTTTGATAATGCAGGCAGACTGTATCGTAAAAAGCCAAGGAAAAGCACCCTGTACAGTCGTAACATAGCATTAGGCTGCATTCCCCAAGTCTTTCCAGCAAGAAACTTGAAAAGATGGCATATGCCTGTCAATCGCTTTTTTCAAATACGACACATGAGGGCTCCATGATATGTCTCTGTCGACTATGACACCCAGAAATTTGTGAGATAGACGATATGGTATATTTTGACCGTTAATTGACACTCTGTAATTCGACATGGGTTTGCGCGTAAATGCCAGAAGAGCGCACTTTCCGGAGGAAATTTCCAGGCCTCGATTGCGTAGATACAAAGTAGTTGCAGTAGCAGCTCTCTGTATTCTCGCTCGTAACTGCAGGCGAGTTACCGCAGATGTCCAGATGCAGATGTCATCAGCGTATGTTGATAGATAAATATTGTTTGGTAGGTGCGTATTGAGAGCGATTAGTGTTATATTGAATAGCACGGGGCTCAGTACACGACCCTGAGGGACGCCACGACAACCGAAATGTGTAGACGTGTTCCCGGTCTCTGTACTCACAAAATAGAATCGCATTTGGAGATAACTGCGTATCCACTTAAACATTCGGCCACCCACTCCAATCTCTTCTAGTGCGGTAAGGACGGCTTCATGTGTAACGTTATCATAGGCTCCTTTGACGTCAAAGAACAGAGAGGCTCAAAGACGCTTATGACCTTTCTCGTGTTCAACGTACGTGATTAGGTCGATGACGCTATCGATCGATGATCGACCACGTCGAAAGCCAGCCATCACATTTGGGTAGATCTCATGATACTCCAAGTACCACTCGAGTCGGCCGAGAATCATTCTCTCCATCACTTTACCCACGCAACTAGCCAATGCGATCGGGTGATAGGAGGAGAGTTCCAATGGTGATTTGCCAGGTTTTAGTAATGGTACTAGACGACTAGTTTTCCAACTTAAGGGGACAGTGCCCTCTAGCCAACAATCTAGCTGAAGTAGAGCTATTCTCGCGCGCTCACCCAGATGACACAGGGCTCTGTAGGAGATTCCATCAGGTCCTGGTGCGGAGGTCCGTTTGCATGAAGCGAGTGCTGCTTTGAGCTCCTGAATGGTGAACGGGACGTCCATACAGGAGTCAGGTGGTGGCGGACAACTGCTCGAAAGTGGTGAGCTGCTGATGGCTGGAGTTTACCCTGACAATCCGGCACAGAACTCTTCAGCAACGTCCACATCTGGTCGATTTTGGTGAAGGGCTAAGGCCTTGAATGGTGACTTCTCAATGGGCGATGACCGCAAACCTCTAACCGTCCTCCATATCTGCGATAAAGGCTTACGAGGGTCGAGTGACTCGCCGAAAGTAATCCAGCGTTGGAATTATAGCTTGTCCAACCGACGTTTGATCTTCTTCTGCATACGTCTAGCAGTCCGTAAATCTTCTATGTCCTTCGTGCGCCGGTACCTTCTTTCAGCTCATCGTCGCAAGGCTCGAAGCCGCTGCAGCTCTATGTCGATGTCCGTGATTCTTACAGGGCATGGGATCGTACACACAGTCTCTTTTACAGTGCTCTTGATGGCCTATTGTAAATCGGATATGTGTTCTTGGCATTGGTCTTCCATACGAGACTGAAATTTTTTCCAGTCCACTCTTTTAACCATGTCGCGCACTTTAGGAGGCGACAATCCTCTGATCTTGACGTATGTTGGAATGTGATCACTCCCGTGCGTTTCTATATCCGTGAACCATTCAGTATGTTTCACTAGGCTTCGCGAAACAAAAGCCAAGTCGAGACAGCTACTGTATGTGGAGCCACGCAAAAATGTAGGACTGCCATCGTTCAGTAACCAAAGTTGGTTGTCGGAGGCAAAAGACACCAAGCTTCTGCCCTTCATGTTGGTATTCTGACTTCCCCATAATGTATGATGAGCGTTAAAATCCCCAATGATAACACACGGGTCAGGAGTTAACGCTATGATGTCTCGTAGTCTTTTTTGATCGAAACGGCTTGATGGTGATAGGTATGCGCCAACCACAGTGATGTTGAGCCTCCTCTTTTTCACTCTTAAGCATACGTATTGGTTTCCGTCATGAGGTGGTACAGGTTGAAGGATGTAAGTGAGGTCTCGGTGAATGTACACCAGAACCTTGCTGCTTTCAGTAACAGTAGACGACATAAAAGGTTCGTATCCCGAGAGTCGTATTGCACTCGATAAGTTTGGCTCACAAATGACGATTACGGGAAACATATTGACGTACACAAATCGACGAAAGTCACCAATGCACGATCTCAGTCCCCTGGCATTCCACTGCAGTATTGCTGCTTTACGAACCTCATCCCTGAAAGACAGTGGTGGGCTAGCCATGGTCTACTCTAGGGCTGCTAGCACTGGACTAAGCACGTCCAGTACTTGAAGGGCACTTTTGGCTGACGGTGTATTCATTTTGCTTAACAACATGCGAATGGTGTCCACTAATGATCTTAGCATCACCATCACGCGATGATCTGGCTTCCCGGCCGTTGCAGCATTTTGTGCTTGTTCTTGAGGCGGCTTCTGTTGAGGCTCAACAGGTCGTGTAGGCGGCTTCTGTTGAGGCTCAACAGATCGTCTAGGCTGAAGGGATGGCCATTCCTTTGGAGAGAGAGACCTTCCAGCATCTTCTCTTCCTGCGCAGATGTTTGCCGTGCTAGGAGCCGCGCTTGTCGATTTCACTTGAGTTTCTGACTTTCTCGTCAGATTTTGCACTGTCCTTCGTGAGGACCTTCGACGATGACGGCGCCTTCGCCTTACTTTTTGCGCAGCCTCTCTGTGAGTCGAGTTGTGTCGCACCATTTACCTCAAAATATAAATCTCTTTCTTAATCTGAGGACAGTCCTTGGAGGAAGCACTGTGAGCTCCTTGGCAGTTAGAGCATTTCAACGTAGTTGCATTACAGTTGTCTTCTGAGTGGTGTTCAGCGCATCGGGGGCACACTTCGGAATTTCTGCAAACGCCCTTCACGTGGCCAATCTTCTGGCACTTGAAACACTGCATAGGCTTCGGAATAAATGGGCGAACCTGGTGACGGAAATGGCCAACCTTCACGTAAGAGGGAAGACAGTCACCCTTGAATGTTAGTCGCACACAACGAGAGTTGCCTAGGCGACGTGCATGCACAATGACGTTGTTTTCACTCACTGGTTTTATCAGTACAGGAAGATCTTCATTGGCGATTTCAGTGTCTATGTCATAGATAACTCCTGTTACGGTGTCACCATTCGCTGGTATGATGGATCGGACTTTGATGTTTCCCAGCTCTGACACATGGAAGATCTTCATTGGCGATTTCAGTGTCTATGTCATAGATAACTCCTGTTACGGTGTCACCATTCGCTGGTATGATGGATCGGACTTTGATGTTTCCCAGCTCTGACACATGTGTGTTCAGTGCACTCGGGTTCCTCACGTCGATTGCCAAAATATTCTTCCTCGTGTTTATCCTGATGTCCTTAATCTGGTTAGGCACAATGTTTTCAAGGTACAAGGACAGTGCTTGCCTGTTGAGGAAGCGTAGATTGGCAGTAGTAGTCTGCGGCACAAACAGAATGGAGTGAGGCCATCGCTGAGGCGCTGTCCTCACAGTGGCTGTACTTGATGCCGATGATGCGTTCATGATTCTTCGTTTGGCCTTGCGGTAGAGCACAGGTTCGAAGTCGTCTTCCGAGGACTCGTAGTCTGATGCAGAGTACAGCTCGGTGTCCTCGCTCTCACTAGATGGATTACCACGCTTTCTTGAAGCAATGCCCGTGGATGAACTGGTACTGGGCGGGATCTCCGGGGATTGTACATCCATGACCGTGATGTAGGGGGCTGGAGACCCCCCTGTTGCGCTGTGGAACGCAAAAAAAAAACAGCACAGACCGCAAGATGTGTTCCACAAGAGAATCACTTCCAGTTGTGACAGAAAAATATAAAACACCTATGAACTCAAACCCTTCATACTAGTCGGTGACTTCAACGTAGACTTTATGGACCATAGCATCTAGCTTCGCCCACTCGTAATCATTCACTTCGTGGAGATGCGTTAATTTTTCGCTTTGCTTCAAGCGTTACGACGTGGATTTGCGTCATCATAAAGTGTCACACATATCATGGGCTTGCCAGGTGCGTCAACTACACCAGAGGGTAGCTCATGGTTCGACGTATACCATCGACACTCGCTTGGAGAGGAGAGATGCAAGTTTTATCGTAACAAAGTGCATGCTATATGGTCTGATGATGCACGTACACATATAAGTAGTGATGGTCGGCGTGTTCTAGCAACGTTTGACTTTAGCATGCATGTCAATGTTTATTACATTGTTATAAAAGCGGATAGTCAACACTGCAAAAACAGCAGGCATTGCCCCGAGGTGCTACTTGTGTGGGGTCTTTTTCTTTTCTAACAACTGTGCAGCACTGGCGTGGTGCCATGCAGAATGTCTGGGTTTGATTCCGGCTGGAGCTGTGATTCTTATTATTTCCTTCCATCGAGACTTCTCGCTCATTGATAACGCCGTCAATGCCGGCACTGGATTTTCTGCGACATGAGCTCTTTAACGCTTTTACCTTAAGATTTTCAAAGTCTATTCTTATACTTCCTGGGTTGATACCATATACGGTGAGTCACCTCAGACGCATACCCCCTACCATCCCATGTGCTCAGATTTGGGTGCACGTTAAAGAACCCCAGGTGGTCGAAATTTCCGGAGCCCTCCACTATGGCGTCTCTCATAATCATATGCTGGTTTTGGGACGTTAAACCCCACATATTAATCAATCAATCATACCCCCTACCATCACGGTCCGCGTAATGCGGGTATGTGCACACGTTACTGATGGAGAAAATTTCATTACACACGTTGCAGGCAAGTCATCTTATTCATGCCAAGACCTGTGAACCATGTTCACCGTATACACTGTCTTCTTATGCCTATTAGAGTACGTAGCAAGATAAGGAGTCACTGCAAGAGCACCGAGAGTTCTACTTCGTTTCATACATCAGGTGCAACGGTAGGGAAGCCAGTTAAGAAAATATTTAAATGGTTTTACCACCCTATCTTTTTTTTAATGTTAGACTGAGTAATAAGTGCATATGATTTGTGTCTTGAAATAAACATAATTATTCATACTGGTAATAGGTTGTTTCCGATCGCTTAGCGTTTCTGATTCCGTATCATGGCCTTCGCGATCCGTTCCGGTAGCACGCAGCCAGAGCAGGAGATCTTGTTTAGAACGACGAAATTTAAAGGTATGGAACGCGGATACATATATTTTGCTGTCTGAATTTTTTGTAGGCTCCACAGCTTTAACCTGATGTATGAAATGGCGTACAGACGGCCAAGACACACAGAAGCGGTTAAGATATCATTAATTCGTTAAGAAACCCTTGACACTTAGAACAACAATATCAACAATGGTGTAATTACCACCAAAGGCTTAGCAATGAGCCGAAATGAGAAAAGCCCGTTGCAGAAATTTTGTGAGCTAAAGAAGTATTCAGTTCATTGTTTGTAACCTGTCTTTATATTGCTTATTTTTTATTCTTTTTCTGGTGTTTGGGTTGACATTTTCTCCACGCAGTGTGCGAAAATGTGCAAGGATATCTTGTTATTGTGATTGCATTAGAAGTAACCTTTAGTCTTGGTTACTACTTGTGCGAATCTCAAACGTACATTGTGCGCATCAGACGTACCATTGTTTCAATTTCTTGAATAATAAAGTGCACAATGCTCATAACATGCAACCCTTTGTGCGGTTGTTTTATGCGCATGAGGAATGATTATGCGACCAGTTTCTCAGTAGAAGCAGCCAATAAGTTTGCAGTTCTAGCTTGTCTTGTTTTTGTTTCGTCATGTGCCCACGTTTGTTTCGGACGGCGCAAAATGAAGTCGCTAGCGTCCGCTCTATTCATGACTGCCTTCGTGTAGTCCTTCTGCAGCCTGACGTGAGGTAACGGCGGGCCTACGTGATGGATGATGACAGAGCCGCTCGCCTCATGGAGAGAATGAGTAAGGGTGCGCCCAGAGTCCACCATAAGGGGGATGGTCAGAGGGCACACGTATATAGAGGACGATGAGCCTCATAGGGCATCTCTTCCGGTCGAACGAAGGGCGATATAAACTAAAATCTCCGCTGATGGGGGCGCACTCCGGAAGGAAGGGTGCAGGCGGTCGCCCCGACGGTCACGTTTGGGTTTGCGGTAAACATGTACCCTTTCTGCACCGCCATCGTGCACGCAGGAATGCGTGCCGCGCGCTCAGGAAGTGGTGGCGGCGTTCGCAGCTGCTGCAAAGCGACGCATTAGCTGCGCAAACGTTGAAAGGATTGCCGCGGCGGCGATTACAAGAGCCCGCGAACGTCCGCTTCCTCCATGCGCCACGCTGGCCGTGTGGTCACTGGAGCGGACCTCGAGTATATACTTTATCCCGCGACTATCTATAGCGCAGGTGCAGCTCAAGCAGATCGAATTCCGGACTCGGCCACATGCGTGGACTCCATAACGAACGATGTAACCCTTTCCTTGTGGCGCAAGCATACTGGCGAACGCGTGGCGGGCAGCTTTAGGCAACCCGTTGGTGCAACACGCGAGCGGCTCGGTTTTAAAGCGTTCCGAGGCCACCTTAACGGGCCGGTGAGCTGATCGGGAGATACTCTTTGTTCCACGCGTCGCCAGCTCTTCTTCACTTGCGAGGCGCGGCATTGGTTGCGCGCAGTGGCAAGATGCAAACGCTCGTCGAGCACATGCTCGGGCTGAGGTGGCGGCAGGAGGAACAGAGAGAGAGAGAGAGAGAGAGAAAGAGAGAGAGAGAGCAAAAAGGAATGAATTTTCACTGATTTGTCTGTTATGCGTCGACATCCTTCCCACTTCCTACCTTCCCTGGCTGAGCGCGTGCATCGTCGAGCGTGTAAACCTGCAACGAAAGAACATAAGCCGAATATGCAGAGAATTAATATTTGCCGTAAAGGCAGCATCCCGGATTCGAGACAGCCCATTCATTTTGGTGGCGTGGCAAAACGCTCTGCTGACCACGCAACATAACCGTGACCAGACATAAAATGGCGAGCATCGCTCTCCAATGCTAGATCCGCGTGGGCGTTGACTGTGTGACGGTGGCAGCAAGGCCGCCTAGTCGGACTCGGCAGTGTCCTGCAAGTGTTCTCGGACTGTTGCGGTGCATTCCTCGGGTAGAGGTACGTGAGTCGTGCGTAGTGTATGTACCACAGAAATATCTGTTGCGAAAAAGTGCTTGTGAGGCGGCCGCACCTGTGAGCGATCGCCTCTCAAAGGAAGCCACACTTGACTTTGGGTAACTATTTGACTTTGGGTAACTAAAGAAACGCTGAATGCCATATAAACCTGATGCTTTTCACTAGCAAAACGACCATGTAGAAAACTGGTAGCGTCTAAAATGTCGCTTTCACTCCGATAGGTGTCATCTCCTCTTGGCTACACTTGATATATCAGAAATTGTTTCTTGTAACAAATTTATACAATGTCATTGATATTGATTGATTTGATACGTGAGGTTTAACGTCCCAAGATCGCAATGTATTATGAAAAACGCCGTAGCGGAGGGATCCAGAAATTTCGACACTTGGGGCTCTTTAACGTGTACCTGAATCTAGGTATGATCTCAAACATTTTCGCCTCCATTGAAAATGCAGGCACTGCAGCCGGGATTCGAACCCGCGACCTTCGGGTGAGAAGTAGGGTGCCATAACCGTCAGACAACCGCGGCGGGGCTGTTGGAACAAGTTGCGTAAGCTTTCTCAGTACTCCAGCGGCTCCGCGAGCCAATTTTGTAACTATAATAATTTCGAATTGGTATGTACAACGTTTTTGTGCTTACCAATAACTGTTGCGATGCGATTCTGCCCCCTTTATGTACGTGAGGTTGAGAGTTGGAGGGAAACCAACATGGTCTGAAAAGGACATGAAGACAATTAAAATAAGCACTGACAACGAATAAGAGCAACATAAAGCAAGATGTTTCACACGGTTGCCTAGAGTGAAAGCTGAAATGGTTTGCCATCATGCGCCCTATACTCCGTGGTCGGTGCATGCTTATTTCAATCGCCTTCAGCTTTACGTGTGTTTTGAGTATTACGAAAATTTCCACGTCCCGTAATTAGCGGCCTAGCAACAAGGGGGCACACCGATCACGTGCTTCCCGATTTTTTTTTTATCATGACACGTACTTGAAATCAAGGAAGTGCCCCCCCCCCCCTCAACCCTCGGAAAAACAATTCTGCCTGCGCCCCGACCTGGAATAAACGAAGTTCTTGTGTGAGAGCTCTATCCTAGTCATTTTCTCCAGGTAATGCATGTAATTTACATTGTAAGTCTGGGGTAACTGCTGAAAGCGTCGTTCAAGGCAAGAGGCCTATGCTTGTTTGTCGAGTGGGGACTTGCGAACGGTCGGTGGGAGTTGATTGATTGATTGATTTGTGGGGTTTAACGTTCCAAACCACTATATGATTATGAGAGACGCCGTAGTGGAGGGCTACGGAAATTTTGACCACCTGGGGTTCTTTAACGTGCACCCAAATCTGAGCACACGGGCCTCGACATTTCCGCCTCCATCGGAAATGCAGCCGCCGCAGCCGGGATTTGAACCCGCGACCTGCGGGTCAGCAGCCGAGTACCTTAGCCACTAGACCACCACGGCGGGGGTCGGTGGGAGTTGTTAGTGGAGCAGACGCGGTGTCTCGCCTTAATGCAGACAGACGCCTAAAATACTACGCAGCGTGTGAAGTGGACTGTCGTAGTGGGTGGTCTCGCTTTCGATGGCTGGCCGAGTTCAATACTCTGATTGAACGCAGTCTGTGTCTTATAACACACGCACATGACTGCTAGGTTTCTATCCAAGAGCCTCAGCATAGATGTCCCTTAATTTTCAGTGAACCGGAACTGTCGAAAGTTTTTTGTTTTTTTGGTCTCGTAGAGAGAAGTTGCTTGCCTTATACTGTATTCCCGCTATGAAAATAGCTCGTTGCAGCTGACGAAGTAAGATGGCACATGCATACGGTGAATGCCTTCGTAAATGAGTTCTGGGTGCTTCCAATGCAGTAACGTCATTTTTCTTGGAACAGATTAAAGCGTAAGATATAATAATCAAGAAATTCCCTGGGAGAGTTGGGGGGCGAAGTCACCCGCCCCTACGTAATTCACGCTTCCAATTAATTAATACTGAAAAAGCGTATAAACGACGCTGCTTTGGAATCCCTGTGAGTAGACGTGAGCATAAACGTGAATCTAGGCAAGGATGATAGTAATGCCGAAGATGACTAGAAAGGACCTTGGGTCGGCAAAAAGAAAGTGGAATTAACTCACACTCACTCAATAAATGTATCTTGCGCTCTGGACTTACTCGGACTCATACTCACGAAAATGTTCCTGAGCCGAACTCACTTGAGCTCACGATCACGAAAATTTTCTTGAGCCGCACTCACTTGCACTCACACTGACGAAAATTTCCCTGAACCGGACTCACTCAAACCGGACTCACTCGGACTCAGACTCACGGCTCAATCTGAGTCTGAGTGAGTCGATGTGAGTCGACCAATGAGTGATTTCACCGACCTGTGGTTATGAGGAATGCCGTAGGGCAGAATTTCGCTTTAATTTGCAGGGATATTCGTTAACCTCCACTCAACGCACAGCAAACTGTGTTTCTTGTTGACAAAGAAAGTGCTTAACAGTGCAAACGACAGCAGGGGATAGAAGAGACGAGAACAGAAAAACGCCGTAGCGGAGGGATCCAGATATTTCGACACTTGACTCGTCAATCAGCTGAGTTTTTTATGGGGCAGCTTCTACCTTGGCTGCCAAAAAAGAGAGGCCGACGCACCCCACCAGGATAAGAAGTCGACATCCTTGGAGACGTTGCTGTTCCTGCAGGTGCAAAAAAAAAAAAAATCAGCGCTCTGTTGTCGTCTCTTCTATCCCCTCCTGTCGTTTACGCTGTTAAGCACTTTCTTCGTCTACCATGCAGCATCAACCAGCCCAATCAAGCACCTTGTTAATGTGCTTCATGTTTTTCTTTCTTTTTTTCATCAGTCTCAGATGAGAACGTTTCGTAGTGAGTGAGAATCTTACCCGTGACCTCGCGCACAGCAGCTCAAAACCATGCTGCCACCATTTTTGTACCTAGTTTTAAACTGCAGTGAGCATGTCACGACGGAAATTGAGCATGTTCCCATTCATGCCATGCAAATATTCCTCAAAGCTTCACTAAGCGTGAACATGCAGGACGTTGACTTTCGAACAGAATAAAATTTATTATTTTTTTTGTGGCTGCCATTTAGGACAAGCAAATCGCCACATCCTAATTGAACAGAATCGTGCATTATATGCAGTGACCCTTCTTTTGAAAAGCTGTGGCTTCAAAAAGTAGCAATTCAGAGAAATTTCTGTCGAATGAATGTCGACGCACGCAGCGCTGCTATGCAGAAAGATCCTGCCGGCGCAACTTCTTGCTAGTACCTGCACCAAGGGAGAGGGTGATGATCGGGGTGCTCGCAGTGATGTCACGCTGTTTGCAAACAGGGAGAGGTCTATTGTATAAAAACTATGCAGCTGTTTGCATTGACCAAAAAAAAAAGGGGGGGGGGACCCAATCCAAATGTTCCGATTGTGCATGTGTGTGAAGGAAGAGGAATTGTTCGAGGAGCCCATTTCTTCGTAACACAGAAGAAATAAACAAAAAAAAACAATTAAGGTGAGGAAAGCGTAGGTCGCATTATTTGTTGATTTTTTCAGGTCTAGTGTTATGATGTTGACGTAAATGAAGAGTAAAGAGTAGACCAGAAGTCACCCTTCCCGTCGGTGGGATCTGAACCAATGAAGTGTGTGTGTGTGCGTGTGCGTGTGCGTATGCGTGTGCGTGTGCGTGCGCGTGTGCGTGCGTGTGCGTGTGCGTGTGCGCGTGCGCGTGCGCGTGCGTATGTGTGTGTGTGTGTGTGTGTGTGTGTGTGTGTGTGTGTGTGTGTGTGTGTGTGTGTGTGTGTGTGTGTGTGTGTGTGTGTGTGTGTGTGTGTGTGTGTGTGTGTGTGTGTGTGTCATGCCACCAACTTTGAGATTCCGCTGCATCTTTCTTTTCTCGCACTTTGCAACAGCTCTAATACATTAGTAGAGTGATGCATAGTCCCTAATACAGACATGAATCCCGTGCTGTCTCGGAGAGTTGTATCGGTGGCCGTAATGCTGTATAAAATTCACATTCCATCAAATCACATTCTACCAGCCCCAGTGGAATATTCACAATTCGAGCCTTTAGTAATCTTAGAATGACTCATAAAAAGCACTGACTTGGCTCTTCTTTCTTTACCAAAAAAAAAGAAAAAAGATTAGGAGCACTTTGGTGCGTTAGCCAGGCTCTACAAGTCAAAAGGTATACGTGTGAGATGCACCTGTTGCAATGTGAACATTAAATTGACCGAACGGTTTGGGGTTTGTGACCAAGGGTTTTGTGTTGGCTTGTCAAGAAGTGGGCAGTCGCTTTCCCGAATTCGGCTGAACTTTGAGAGACATCGTAATGATGGAAATCTTTTCCACACACTTGAAGTGCATTGTACACGTGATAGCGCTCGTGTGATGGCGTGAACTGAAAACAAAGTTTCCCCAGCAGGTCATAGATATAGACACTGCCATTACGACCATGTAATCATAAGCACGAGTAATCTTTAAAGCTAAGTATTAGGTGACGTTTGACGCTGTTGAGTTAGAACACGGAAAGATTCTTCACTTGAAAACATCTATGTCAGTTTGGCAGGACGCACGGAATAATACGCATTCATTGATTTTCATAGCTGCAAGGCTAAATACGTTCCCACCCGTCCTGCCGGATCACCGCCAGCTCTGCGCACATGTCATCGTGCGGCGCCAAATGAATGGCCCATGTCGTGCGAAAACTTCCTTCAACGCGAGGAAACACGTCCACACGCCACACGCTGAAATACTTCCTTCCCTCGGCAAAAGGAAAGCCAAGTGGCAGCAAGAGAGGGGCGAGAGCTTCGAAGGGGCCAGATTTATAGGCTGGCGAGGTAAGGATGAAGCGAAAAGGAGAAAAAATAAGAGGAACACAGTTGCGCCGTAGCTCAGGCCGCTCGTTCGACTGCGGAGGAAGACTTAACGATTTGTTCCTTCTTGCGGCCCTCAACATCCACGTAACGCGTCTAACTATAGTCGCACACCCACTAAAAATACGAGGCTACTATAAGCCCACCCGTGTACGTCCTGGAAAGATACGCATCAATTGCTTCCTGCCGGTAAGGAGACAGCTGCGAATGAAATGCCACGCATGCATGTAGCACTATAGAATACCTTCAATCGTCGTTTTGCACGGGTACGCCCGATTTGTTATAAAACCTATTGGGCTTTATATATATATATATATATGTATGTATGTATGTATGTATGTATGTATGTATGTATGTATGTGTGTATGTGTGTGTGTGTGTGTGTGTGTGTGTGTGTGTGTGTGTGTGTGTGTGTGTGTGTGTGTGTGTGTGTGTGTGTGTGTGTGTGTGTGTGTGTGTGTGTGTGTGTGTGTGTGTGTGTGTGTGTGTGTGTGTGTGTGTGTGTGTGTGTGTGTGTGTGTGTGTGTGTGTGTGTGTGTGTGTGTGTGTGTGTGTGTGTGTGTGTGTGTGTGTGTGTGTGTGTGTGTGTGTGTGTGTGTGTGTGTGTGTGTGTGTGTGTGTGTGTGTGTGTGTGTGTGTGTGTGTGTGTGTGTGTGTGTGTGTGTGTGTGTGTGTGTGTGTGTGTGTGTGTGTGTGTGTGTGTGTGTGTGTGTGTGTGTTTTGAAGCACTTGTGCACGCAATGAACGGTAAAAAGCGATCCCACTGTGAAGATAAATTATTTCATTCGGTACATTGAGAACCAAGGAGGGTTCTAACAAAATTATTATTTCAATATAGGATAACTGACCACGTGTGATTGTAAAGCCTCGTCGCTACTGTGAACAGCGTTTTGATGAGGCTGAAACGTACATATACTTTCGTACAAGCTATTGAGAGTCACATATATGTATCTCACGACAAAAGAATGCATCTGGAGGTCGAAGTAACCTAACGAGCTCAGTGTATAAATTATGGTGCGCATGAAACTTGGGGGATTTCACTTCTCAAATGGTAAGGAATGCGTAAACTACCAAAATAAATGTAGCAACGTCAATCTTCTAAAGTGTGTGTGGAATATACTGACAAGTTTTCGAAGGCATGCACCGAAGGCCGAAGTGCATATTGTTCTCGAGTATCTCTCCGCGAGGCTGAATAGTGTAAAGCTCGAACGCCTCTTTATCCTTATTTAAGTGCGTCTCACGCTGGCGGTTTTAATATACTGTCGAAATGTCTTCATCAATTCCGATAATCTTCTCGCAGGCAGATGATATACAAGGTTTGCATACGCGATACCTTAAGTATAGGCCGGAAGATAGTATAGCGGTATTTTTGAAGCCGGGCTTATATCCTCGGGCAACCTAAGCCGGAAGTGACTTCCTATAAGCGTGTCGCTCATTCCACGTCACCAAGAAGTGTCCACCCTGAGTTTACTGATTTATTCTCTCACAGATAAGTGAACAGAATGCTCAAGTGTGACGCACTATAGTTGGGTACTATATTAGACAACAGTGGTAACATACTGCGGCGAATGTACACTAGCTTGCACCAGTGAGGGCGCACTCGACTGACGTCAAGAACCGGATGATCAGTGGCCCCGCCACTGGAGAACATGAGCATGCACGTGAGCGAGGCTACTTCTTTAGTCGCAGTGGGAATCGGCTGCCTCGCTATGGAAGTTAGCGAGGCCTAATTGCCTTTTAAAGTTGTATGTGAGTATAGTGAGCTGTGCCCAAATTTTGGTACATCCCTAAAACTATTACATAACTGCAGCTTTATGCACGATTCCGTCTAATCTTAAAGAGCATGTAACCTTCATGTTTACATAATTCTTGGCATTTAGTAGCGCGTCCAAGTTAAACAGCGTTTAACCACTATACCTCGGTTCCTCATCGTCTACAGACGCCTTGCAACAAGAGAGGCGAACTTCCAGAACAAAACTATTTAATAAAAGCAAAAGTCAAAAGTAAAGTCATATTAGGTCAACACAGATTACTTTCCAGCGGCGGCCGATTCCCGGCTCGCGCTTTTTCTCATTTCCGTATACACCTCGTTTATAAACAGTCATGATACGGGGTGAAACCATTGTTCGAATCCCTCGCCTTATTTCGACCAATGAGTGCATCGATTCACAATACTAAAAAAAAGAGGTGGGGCTATTTCAGTCTACATCGTCACCGCCCCCTTTCGAGCCCGCCCTCTACAGCAGTGTCCCAAAGTCCTTTGTTTACAACTTGCTTTAGTTTCCGTGAAGTCGGTCAAGCGCGGTTATATCACTCATGAGCCCCTCAGCTGGCTAGGATGTCACCAACTTCGAGCTAGGTAGCTTCGCCCTACACAAAGGCTAAACGAGATTTCTCCTCACCGTTGTCTTTTTGAAGCCATAGATGCGTGCCGCCGAGGGGTGCTCCTTGTCGGCATTCGGGCTTTCCCTCATTAAACGATGCCACCGGCCACTTCAATGCCTGTCCACCCCCGGCGAAACGAGCATTCTCTTGTCGTTCACCAATTTACATGAAACTGGGCCGCCGTCACACCAACATTTCTCGCAAAACCGCAAATTGCCTCCGCTCCCAATACATAGCAAATTCTGCCTTCCGTGCCATGCCAGCTGTGCCCCACGTCTTTATTATCTCCCCGAAGTCGCAACCAACGCGCGCCTCCGCGGAGGCTCTTTAAACACACACGGGCCCGTCTCGATGTACATGCAGAGATGGCGGCTCGACCATACGTTCTTCAGCAAAATGGTTCTTCTGCCGCAACGCCGTGTAACCAAGGCAGCGGGGCCGAAATGGGTGCGACGAAACCATCAAACAATTCCAACTCTTGTTCCACGCGGTATACGTGCCCGCTGACTCGACCACGCGAGGGTTCGGCTCGCTGAAGATAACTGTGTTTCTATAATCGCATTGTGAGAATGTAAAGGACGCAAACAGTTGAACACACGCAATAGAGGACCTTGTGTACCAGCAGCATGTGTTATGAGCGGCGTTCGTGTATATACTAACTGAAAGTTTGTGTTTCTTTCGTAGGCACTGCGCTGTTGAAGTACAGTTTTTTTTTGCGTGTAAGATTCGCCGCAGATCATCCCAGGGCACGCTGCTGCATTGACACGCAGTGAGACTGCAAGCCTTAATGTATACGTTCTTTGCATAGTACTCATAGAGCAGGATATATAGCGGCTATATAACAAATCGTGCGAAATTGAGGGTGATTGTTCCTTTATGAATCTGTTTTCGCCGTGTTTTTACTTTTTCCTATAGACGCGGAAAGTGCATTGGAGAGTTAGTGGGTAGAACCTTAAAAACTAAAACAAAACTGTGCAGGAGACGGAACACAAGTCGTCCTGTTTTTTTCTACCCGTCCCCTGCGCAGCTTTATTTCAGTTTCCTATAGGCAGCAATCTGGATACGCATCGACGGCTTGCCGTTATACACATGCAGGAATGGAAATTTTATAGGCGAAAAATAATATTGAGGAAAGTAACAAACACTATTTAGCACGGATCAACAAAATCTCGTATCGAAGGGGAGGTTAAGTGACACGCCCAGTCTGTACATGGACGCTCGAACTAGTCCACAACAAAGGCCTAGTCTATGCCGAGTGTGTATGTGCAGATTCAGCACATGGTCTTACGAACTTCTGCAACAATTTTAAATAGGTACGCAAGTTTGCATACCAAACAGCTCTAGGACTTATCCTCTTAGGTCCTCAAGCATCATTATCTTTCATGTTTAGGTGTGTAGTTAGTCAAAGCCCGAGTCTACGGAATACAGTGCAAGACATTGAATATAGGATTATTCTTCTTCAGCAAAGTTTCATCCATAAACTTCAATATCCGGCGCCAATAGCGCAGCCAGAACTTTTTTTATGTGTGTGGGAGGGGGGGGATTCTTTATCTTTTATGTATTTTCGTGCATGTGTTTGTATGGGTGCGTATCTATATACAGATGAGATTTTTTTTAATTCGGGGAGTTTGGACCATCCCCCCCCCCCCCCCCCCCCCCGGGCTACGCCACTGTCCGACGAACAATCTGGGGACCTTAGCTTCCGCAATTACTAAAGGGTGGCAGAACGGAGCGTACAACATATGGTTTGTCCATGGCAGCAATTATTTACATCCGAGGGCGTGTTTATCCTGGTTTGAAGAGTCTGGAGCGCGACATGTGAGGTCACCGCACACTAGTGGCCACCGTAAGCGTCTACAAGATTCCCCTGCACGAAAAGCAAAAATACAGCTGCCATGAATGGCACATAAAAATAAGGTACAAAAACGGTCTCAGCAGATAAAAAGAGACTACTTTTATCGAGGAAAATGTCAACTGTCGCCGTGGCCGCAGGAAACTATGCTAAAATAGTTCAGCAAATAGTTAAGTGTTTCAAAAGCATCCATTCCTGTGCCCTAAATCGTTTTTTTTTCGTGCATTATTCAGGGGTCCAATATTTCCAATAATTTTGCACTTTACTCAGAGGCACTCTCGTTTGACTGCGAGCCCTTCTGTAGTCACATTGCTGAAGGGCAGTAAGCGCTTCATTCGAGGGCCGATGCGGCATTCCTTCCAAAAGCGGAGGAGGACAGAGTGTTCAGTGCCGTTTATAAAACCAGAAACGACATAGATCCAGTGGAAAGTAGCATCTACGGTCCACTAAAGAAAACTATAAGAATCGGGCCATCGCAACATGTACTAAAGAACACTGATTTGTGCGCGGCCGACATCATGCCGTATCCTCTTCATACTCGTCTCCACGCCGCTCGAATCAGCGCCGGTATACACCGGTCGCTTATTTCCCACGGGTCAGGCTGCCATGCGAGATGTAACCGAGAACAACTCAATTATCGATTTAGTTTTTCTCCACCGTCGCAACGTTCTACTCGTTATCTATATAGGGACGGTTGATAACGTGGGCGAACTTGTTTGTTTTCCTCTTTGCATCGCGGCCACGGTCTCGCGGGCTAGCTGTTTATGCTGTCTCGAACGTGCGTCTGATATCGTCTGCCTACAGGCTTGATGGGATCTCTCTCAGCTCGGCGGTCACACATCTCAAGGTAGATCAATTTCGTGTTTACAGATCCAATCTCGCCCCTGCACACACTTGACTGCGTCGCCGCCCTTAGGGAAGCTGTAAGAATGGACTGGCGTTTCCACAATTCTCGCTTTTATAGGATTGAAGGTGCTCGCCGCTGGCGTTGTCCCATTGATGAAAAAAAAATAATAGAGACGCTGGTCTGTCATTTTGCTGTTGCCACTCTGTCCACTTACGTGCATACTTATAGTGGCTATAGTTCCCAGCTGTTGCAGATGAGTGCGTAAAGATTTTTGACCATAATAACCAGTGAAATATAAGCTCTTGTTTTCTTTTTCCTTCTAAGAGTTTTTCTACGCTGTGGTTATTCGTAATGAAGACAAGCTCGATGTTTGGTATTATTATTATTATTATTATTATTATTATTATTATTATTATTATTATTATTATTATTATTATTATTATTATTATTGTTTCGTATCCCGGCTGCGGCGGCTGCATTTCCGATGGAAGCGGAAATGTTGTAGGCACGTGTGCTTAGATTTGGGTGCACGTTAAAGAACCCCAGGAGGCCGAAATTTCCGGAGCCCTCCACTACGGCGTCTCTCGTAAACATATGGTGGTTTTGGGACATTTTGGACGTTTGGGACATATGGTGGTTTTGGGAGTAAGTTGAAGCCAGTGCTATTTTTCGGGATTTGAGTTTTTGTGTGTTCCAGGATTTGTTCACTAAAACAGTTGTGCCGAGATACAATTGGTGTGGGGACATTAAAGTGCCATATATAACGCGTCAACCCCTGAGAGAAAAAAAAAGCGTTTTATAGTATCCCGGTTTTCTACCAGATATGGAGAAGCTTGTAGAAGTGTATATATTCCAAAAATCTTCAGAGAACTACCTAAAGAGTTTTTTTTTTTCAGCCAGTTAAAAAAACAATTTAAGAAATTACTCGCTGAGCTGTAAAATCACATGGTCTACTTGTATGTCACGTATGCTCTGGGTCCCTCCTTTGTTGTTCTTTTTCATTTACTGCCTGTAAAAAGCAATGATGTGAATCATTTGTCTGTTTGTTGGCAAAAAAGCAATAGTAGCTTTTGTTACCTTGTATCCAGATCGCTGTAACCGGCTCTGCCGGGCCTAGTCGCACAAGTTCGTAGGATTAGACAGGCCCTCTTCTTAGTATTTCTTATTGATGTGTACAATAAAGTATCATTATTATTATTATTATTATTATTATTATTATTATTATTATTATTATTATTATTATTATTATTATTATTATTATTATTATTATTATTATTATTATTATTATTATTATTATTATCTCTAAGTGCTTCAGGTGACTTCGCACTTCCTGGGATTGAATAATATATGAACGCGCAAGTTTGTGTAGTCTCATTCAGGGACATTTCATTCGGCGTGGAAACGGGGCGGCCGCATACCTGGCCGGCGCAGAGCACGATGAGAATCACCCTGTGCGCCGGCTCCCCGGTGGTGCACTTTCTATTCCCGCTATATAGCACGCGCACAAACGCACTGATTTCATGCAAAACAGCAGCACGCGCCAACAAGGCTGGGCGTTCCCCTCCCCCCCCCCCCCCTCTGCGCGGGCGACAAAATGTTACGCGCCCCGGAAGTCATCGACGCGACCGCCCACGATTGGCGTCACGTAGCTCACACGCTTCCGGTTACCGTTTATCGTGAAAAAAAAGAAAAAAAAGGGCGCAACGTCCCACACTAGCCAGCCGGAGGGAGTCGCGCGGCAGAAGATCGGCTCACGGTTTCCCTGGCGCGCGGTCGGCTGAGCACAAAGATTCACGCCGGTAATTTCGCACTTAGTACCACTTTCACGCTCGCTGCTCAGAAGGCAGGCCATCATATCAGTATCTCTCTACAAGACGGAACAGCGCTTCCGTGGGAAGGGCACGCCGCCGCCGCAACGACTCCTCGAGTCGATATCGAGGTCACAGCGGGTCTCCACGGTGCCGGAGGAAGCGTCCCGCTAACCCACGGCTTGTGGTCACCGGGTCCCGTTGCCGTGCGCGAATTCCTTCTTTATTTTTTTTCTCGAAGCCACCTGCTGGCAGCGGCAACACATTGTCTAGCCTTCTAGTTTCTCTGTGTCCACAACACGGTCGCACCACGGTGAACAAGTAGGCATACACACAAGAAGACGCTGCGAACTGACCAGGTTTCAGGGGCGAAACGTGTTCCTGTGCCCTACGTTTTCGACCCGCTTTTTTTTTATTACACGTTCGCAGCAATCAGGGTGGGACGATGTGCGTTGCAACCCTGAAAATGAGGAACAAGCTTAGCAGAACGCGGAATGTTGAATTCGAAGAAGGCGCTGTAGGCACCGGGTGAAAAGGCACGCTGGCTATTCCGCATGAGCAAGCAATGAATGCAGTGCGTCGCGGTAAAACCTACTGTCGCTCTGATGATCCTCCTTACCGACATTAAGGCGATGACACTATACATGTTTTCGCAAGCCAAAGATACATGTGCGCAAGGACTTGTTTAGCATACCCTGAGTTTGCTGCAAGACTATATATTGCACACAATATGTATGCCACAATTGGACGTTTCCAGTGAGGAGGTTACTGATCCAGTACATATGTGTAAATGTTCCAGACAGTTTCGTGCAAACACTTTGCGAGACTCGACGACTAAGCTGCTGTTATTTGAGGGCACGTGCTTAAAGTATGATGACTAGGACAACGGAAGCAAAGTAAATGATGTCGAGATTGTTTATACAATGAAGCCTTCTTGATGATGACTTGGCTTGCAATCCAAAACACGAAAGAGTTCGATTATTTCCGGTAGTGTAGGGCATTACATTCCCCAACAAAACCATAAAAGAAGTGAAAATCTACTGAAGTTGTACGCATCATGAATATGAACCATTTGAGCCAGGTAGAGGTCAAAAATGTCGGAAGGTGTATAGGAATGACAACGAAACGAACGTTTCATTGAGAAAGGCTGAAAAATATAGGCCTACGGAGTGCGCATCTCTCAATGGTTATTTCAGCGCGTTTTTTGCCACTTGCTATTGGTTCACGGAAATCACTGCTGCTACCATCGGGGCAGGCTTTAGAAAAATTGGGGGACTCTTAAGCTTCGCTTTTAAGAGTTGAAGGTCATAGCGGAGTCTGTCCTTATAGTGCAAACTTCAAAGACTTATTGTATGAAATCTTTTCGACTACGTGGCCTTGATGGTGCAGTAGCATGTATGCCTTTTGTAGTGGGTAACTGGCTATAAACTATGAAGTCATTAAGATAATTCCTTGTCATGTCGCCCCATGGCAATGTATGCTTTTACCACGCATTACTACGGCAATATTTCATGTTGTATTTTTACGCATGTATCTAGGACGCGTGTGTTTGTAGATCATGAAAATAACTTTCACTGCATATTTAAGCAGAGGAAGTTATTTCGACTGTATTCACAAGCAGAGGCATGACTGTATAACAAAGAGATAAGTTGCTTTCCACCTATTCGCTTTCTTTTTTTATTTCTTTTGCTTGCTGTTTCCAATAATCATCGGTCCTTTCATATGACTCGACGTGGAACTTCAAGATATTTAATTTGCGTTTTGTCTATTTAATGGCTGCAAGAAATTCAGGGTTTGAAGGCCAGGATGTATGCCAAAAGCCAAAGCATTTACCGCAGTTTATGTGGCTTCCTGTAACTTCGATGATAGATTTAGAAACTTGTAGTGATTTTTTTCAATACGTTCATAGACAGTATTACATATCGCAACATCGTCAGCATACACGAGTAGTTTGACTTTAAAGCAATGTAATATAAACCCACTAATTACATCATACTGCAGTATCGACAGACATAATACTTGAATGTAGATTCAAAACAGCCGGCTAACAGGGCAACCTTGACGCACAGAGCGCTCAATTTTAATGCTGGCCCCAATGTTTTGTTCATTCTTAGTTTTGTACTACCATTCCGATATGTTACTGCATGCAGCTGTTTTTTGTGTGTGCGTGCGCGCGTGTGCGTGTGTGCGCGTGTGTCTAAGCTATGGTATGTGATGCAAGTACTGTACTGTTCTCGGGTCAATGGGCAAAAATTACATCGGTTGTTTGCCGTATTTGTGTGGGAGCCTAACTGGGAACGGTATTGTCGTACGAATTTGTTTAGACGGGGGATAGGTGAAGGCCCTGGGCTAGCACATCTGTTCACCAAGCAGTTAGTAAAAAGATTTTTTTTTCGTGAGACAAGAGGTTCTTTCCTGCTAACAGTGCGTCAAATAAGACTAGGTAGACTGTTGCCCGAGTTTGTCGTAAGCACTCGTGTTATGAAAGGTGCATGCCCTTATGAAAAAATTTAATGTAATTTTATAAACAGGCTAATGTCATTCAACATCACAATCTTTAAACTGTCTAATGTCAATCTAATGTGCTTTCCAAATGCGTACCTAATGTGAGTCTAGTAGTAATTGGCCACCGTTAGTCTATAGAGCTATGACATTCGTGTTTCTGATGACTATAGTCTAGTGTAACTCTATAGAGTTATGACATTAGAGTTTCTGATGACTATAGTCTAGCGTAAGTTTATAGAGGCCCGACATGAGAGTTTCTGATGACCATTGGCTAGCGTTAGTCTATAGAGTCCTGACAATCCGAGTTTCTGATGGCCGTTAACTAGTTAAGTGCTATCGACCATATGCATTAGGTTGACATCAAATGTCGCGTTGTAGACTAAGGTCCTATGCCATCAAGAGAACATTTGCTGAAAAGCAGACCAATAAATCGCTCTATAATTAACATGAAAGTGTCCACAAATTACAGGATTGTAAAGGAAATACCATCAAACCACTTCCACCAATGAACAGATCATAGTTTTTTACACATCAGAATCTTTCGAAGCTGATAAATAATGCTGCAAGTATATAATGCCTGAATTTGGAAACTTGCATTACATTGTCAAGCAATTCAGTTCGGATAGGAAAATAAATGGAGCTAGTTCGCCCTTGTTTACAATTCTTGCGAAAGTCCTGTTTTATAAGTACAAACAAAGAAACACCAAATGAGACATTTCCAGGAATAACTGCATTTGTTTTTAATTTTCGACTTTGCACTGATGATAGGGTCTTTTATAGCAACGTCGTGGTGGCACCGCTGCTGTATTTAAAACCTGCAAGAGAGAACATAAAAACTTAGAAGGCGCTGAAGCATACATTTTAGCGCAGCACATGAATAGACATTACAATTGATGAGTTATGCCTTTTTTTAAATAGTGATATACAATTATCAGTTATATTAAATAATCCCTCTGAATTCAATGTCGAACCACATAGCCTTGACTTCATGCTGCGTTGAAAAAAAAAACTAACCACTATACATCAGTTCAGAGGGCTGCCGATTGATCAGTAATTGGAGAGAAGCCAGCTATCACGAACAGAGGAATCAGCTGAGTCAGCTTCTCTAAGGCAATATTGCAGAATAACCTCCTTTCACGATTCCAATGGCACCCAATGTATGACTACAGCATGCAACAGTGGGTCTATATTCCACAACTTTGTTTTACACAAAGCTTCCACATTAAAATCCCTCTTCTTTAACTGAGAACTACATTGAGGGCTCATGCTCAGAGGTGCAAAGTCTTAGGCGTGTGCAGGGTTTTCCTACACTTGGGTGGCAGGGAGGTTCACCACGGCACTCCCCCTTACTTAGTTAAGTAAGCTTCCAATTTTGAAGCCCCCGTCTTAGTTAACAAGTTGAGGGAGAGGGGGGCTGCCCCCACTCTTATGCGCACGCCTATGTGCAAGATGAAATTGAGCAACAAACAGGCACATGAAATGTAGAGCTACGTCTAGGTGATACAGCTACACAACTCTAGTGAAAACAATTAAAAAATTGTGCTTTTTGTAACCTACAGTATATTACACAGATATGCATGTTGTAACATGTTACAGGTCGTTTGTACACATCTTTCTACTAGCAACAGATTGGAGGAAGCAAGTAAAACATTTTTGTACCCTTTATTTTTGCATACTATTCAATAGCTAAAGATACATTATTTAGGTACCTTGAAGAGGTGACAAAAGCTTTATAAAAAGGGAAATATTTTTACCTAGCTCCATGCTTCAGAGTGCACAGTTGCCCATGTTCACTAGGCAATACTGAAAACTATGAAATTGATTGTTGGTCTTTAATAAGCACAAGAATCTACACTGGGGTGTGTACACTCAACGTCTCGATAGGACAAGGATAGGAACTCTTTTTGAAGAAAACTTTCAACAGCAGAAAAAACATGCACAATCAAAAGGGCAACAACACGAGCTAGCACTACTTTGTGTCCTCT
This sequence comes from Rhipicephalus microplus, assembly GCF_043290135.1. Classification (NCBI taxonomy): domain Eukaryota; kingdom Metazoa; phylum Arthropoda; class Arachnida; order Ixodida; family Ixodidae; genus Rhipicephalus; species Rhipicephalus microplus. The sequence continues at coordinate 88,565,148 of NC_134710.1, read as the reverse complement.
CCCTTTTCTCTGTTGATAATTTGCCGTACCTTGCAAAAGTTTCTAGGCGATGAATTACCAACCCGACCAAACACTTGCGTTACTCAAGTATTTTAAAAAAATAGCACAGCACAGCGTTAAACTCATGACTATTTTAGACGATGCAGATGCCCAAAATATTGCCTGAACCCTTACGTCACAGAGATAATACAATTTAGAGTGTATGTAGAAGCTCAGCGTGGAAATAAAATGTACACTCAGGAGTGAACAGCATCATGAGCTAAGACGCCGACACAGAAAGAATAATGGATGCAGCAGTCCATGTATTTGCTTGCACTCCTGTTTCCTCCCAAGTACGTACCAACATGCCCAGTATGGTCAACATGAATGTACAGTACTCGCGGATTGAAACAGGACATTAGTAGCGCGTGGCCGCCAATGCATGTGCCGCTGCTCATGGGTGCTCGCGGAACCAGGATGTTGCATTGTTGTGCAGGCTTACTCCTTCTGGTCGCTAAAGAGTTGGCATTTAGTTCACAAAGTGCACACTGCCAGCGTGACGCTGCAAGGCTCGCGCATTTTCGCAGGCATGCAGCCCGAATCTATGGGGACTGTGCGAACCATTTATATTGTGGCGCTAGCAGACAATGCTTTCGATCGGCGCCCTTCGACGATGGGGCACGTAGGCTGCGCAAGTAAGTAATTGGATACCGCTAAGATGTTGCGCCTGAAATGCGCTCGTTGACATAATAAATAGCTGCACAAAAGCATGAAAAGTTTTTCAAGCTTTTTGTCACAACAAAAAAGAAAAGCACCAGCCACGGGCCTGCTTCCGTGCAGCAATAAAACAATAACTAAGTACTTTCTTGTCTCACCCCAAGCAGTGAATAGTGCGGCTATTTTGCGTGGCAAGCATTTGTAGAGCTGTTGGCAATAGAAGAACGAGCGAGCTTCTCGCATTTTTATTCAAGAATAGGCCGCAGTTTGCTTTTACGACACTAATACATGATATTATTTCCATGTTGCATGAAGGAAAGCATGCCACATATTTTCTTTCTTTTCGAGACTGAAACCACGAAGTAAACTTTTCATGCTTTTGTGCAGATGTTTATCATGTCTACAAACGCACACAAGGCACAATCTACTAACTGAATCTTGCGTCTTACTTGCACAGCATGCGTATTGCATTGCCTAAGCACGCAGAACGAGAGGGTCGTCTGCTGGCGTGGCAATAAAAGTGGTGCGCAGCGGCGAGCCAGTTTGATAGACATGCGAATGTTCGCGAGCCTTGCAGCGCTGCCCTGGCAGTGTACACGTGAAGAACTACAGGCCGACAATTTGGCAATCGGAAGGAGTAGCCATGCTCCATAGGTCTCCCCCGTATCGCCCTATACCACAACGCAACACATTGGTTTTGCGCGCACTCACGAGCCGCGGCACATGTACCGTTCGCCACACGCTCCGAGTGTCCTGTTTCAATCCGTGAGTACTGTACTTCCAAAAGAGCATGAATTCATTCAACAATTTAACTTTGCAGTCTAACAAGGCTATTCAAGGCACTATCACACAGATTACACTTCTCTGTATGATAAGCCTCTATGTCTTGTGAGATGTGTTACATAAACACATTCATGGTATTGTCATAGATTGTAGTGGGAACATGTTCCAAACAAAGCAATGAAACATGAGTATGTGCTGCCTTCCAAGAAAAGCTGTCCCTAATTCAGATGATCAAACTCTCAGACATAAGGATTATCTGAGAAGGCTTTGTTAGAAAGGAATAAGTACTTTCATGTTGCACGATGTTGCTTAAAACAAGATTGCACTACAACTTAAAAAAATACCACAAATCTGCTCATACACGTGAAAATTCGATAACGAGCTGAAACAACAACCGAATGTTTTTCCTTGTGAATGTTTTTCCTTGTGAACAGCTGAATGTTTTTCCTTGTGCAACCCTTTAACAAGAACTCTTGCCTTGCTCAAGACAGCAGTGACAAGGAACAGCTGTTCCCATTATCAAGACGCCTCCAAGTGTCACAACGTTGGCTCCAGAAACATTCCATGTTCAAGGATTACAAACCATATGATGCATGTTCCATGTCCAAGGAATACTGCACTGAAGTGCAGGATATAGGCTTCCCACACCTAAGCTAAAAGACAGTGTATGCTATACCTCATTAGGTGCTATGTGTCCGAAATATCACTCTGTGGCAACAAAAAGAAATGCCTACCGCTTAATAAGGCCCGTTAGGGCTTGCAGGAAGACTGTTCCAATCGCACACTGCAACCTGTGCTCTGTGTCGGGACCATGAAGAGCTGCCATCGCTGATACATCTATAAAAGATACCACAAAATATTACTTCCATACACAACAAACGTTATATCACATACAGATAGCGAGTACCAAACATGTCTTAGCAAAGTGTATACTGATACATTAACCGTATCTGCGGCATTGCACGTACGCGTCCGCTTCAGCTACGGGAGGTGCGGGGTTCAATCCCCAGTGCCAGCCGGCTACCCACCGGTAGCTAAACAGGGTACAGGCGGGCTTCGAGGGGCTGTGACGCGTCGCCCCAGTGGTGAAGCTTACTCTGCCTGGAGGACTCTCAACCCATTGCGCGGGACCCAGTATACTGATACATTGAAGGGTAAATCCTTGAATAAAGGGATCATGGCACAATCAAAACAGGCGATATTGGACTAGCCCCTTCTTGCTGACAATTGACAGAGTGCCAATGAATGTTTCGCATTCACAAAACTATGTAATAACACTATGCAGAGCATGCACATGTGTGTGGGTGATCTAAATGATAAAAACAATATTTGCAAAGAGTGATGGTTTATGGACACACAGCGTGTGCAAGAACAAGCCATATATATTGTATTACATCATAAATGTAAGCTATTCAGAAAACAAACTGTTGGTACTCTGAAGCAAATTACCATGTAGTTTGACTTTTGTTCACATAAGCTATCTGTAGGATTTCTTTTATTACATAAGCCCTTCCCAAAAATATTAATATTCTGAAACTCTCTGTCAACATCTGGAAACATAGGAATAAGATCTTTTTGCTTCTAATTTACTGCCTGACAAAACAAAATAATTACTAAATCCCTGAATACTACACATAAGTTATACATCCTTGTCACACAAGCAAGTAGGCGATATCAGTACAACACTGATGTAAAAAAAGAAAGCACGGAAATACAACTTGAAGCACCTAGTATGCTTCAAGGAGAAAATGAAGATTTATATAGCTAACAAAAGTTTACACAAACATTGCGACAAAGGGTGTCATGTGTTAGCTTAATTAACTAAATTGAATTCTCATATTCTTCTACTAACACTCGATATCAACATATCTTCAATGCAGCGGTAGGAGTGTACTCTTAGTTTCAGCAAGTAGTGTAGATTACTGAAATACGTATACTTCAATTTAGCTCCCTTGAAATATTTATGAGGCAGCTAGGGTGAAATTCTAACCATAGAGAAATTGCATGGATTTCTGGCACAAGGATTTGGAGCGCAGCCACGAAAACATCATTCGTGTGTGTTTGACAAGGCTGTGCGTTTTTCTATCTACGTGCCCAGTCGTGCGATTGTTTTGCGTGTAAAAACGCACAAACTATCGAGTTGGGTGAACGTGAACTGCTCTCGCGACACCAGTATGTTTAAAGCCCAAACCACATAAGCGCGAAAATGCACGCGACAGCGACGAGCGACGCGACGTAGATCGTCGTCGCGCGATCAGTCGCTAGCGCAGGCAAACCTCATTCACGCGACGGCTTCGGCGAGCGAATTCCACTGTTGCTGGCATGAGGCCGTCAACTCGTTCCAAGAAAACCGCGTAGCGAGCGGTATGAAATTTAAAAATAAGATATATTGTTGTGTAATAAAACGGAAAGTGTTTATTATTGCATTGAAGCACTTTTTATATGCACATGCGTAATAAACATTGCGTTATTTCTTGTTGCGCATACGTAACTCGGGCAGGGTTACGTGCACCTACGTAGTCTTTGTCTTTTTCCGGTTTTTCGCTATTGGCTGCTTGAGCCCAGCACTTCCGGGCGATGAGCGACGGTTTCCAAATCTGGAGAACCGAGCGATCGCGCGAAAACGAGCACGCGACACGTCGCGCGAACGCCCTGTTTCGTCGCTCATAGCGTCGCTCGTCGCTGTCGCGTGCATTTTCGCGCTTATGTGGTTTGGGCTTAAAAGCAGACACTTCTACAGGGCTACAAGCGATCAAAGGATAATCACGTGCAGTAAACAGCCAAGGAATGACAGCACGACAAGAGGCTTGCATGACCTAACGATAGCTCACGTAGCGCAACGCGAATCTAAAACATGCAACCAACGCACACAGCGACTGTTTCTTACGGTGATATAAAATAAGCCACCTCAAAACATACCTGCCTATCGGGTCTCTGGGTCGTCATCCCCGCTGTGCCAACAAGCTGGCCGGGCCATCACTTCCTGCATACCATTTGTCACGCAATGAAGTAACCCAGTTACGTAGTTCAGCGACTTTCTTCAACTTACCGAAGTTTTGGCATAGGCTGTGCACTCTTCAGTCGCCCGTCAAAAAGCTCACGCTCTCGCATAACATCAGTCACTGCTTGTCACACCAGGGGTCGAGCATTGTATTCGGAAGCACACTCGACATTGAATCACGCGAACAACACGAGTAATCGATAAATGGAGGAAGAAATCACTTTTCAGAGCGAACACGAAGGCGCGCGTCCGATGTGGCTGGAGCAGGCAACGTACGCGAGTCATCGACCGCCACTCGATCAAAGCAGCAGAACTTCCCGACACGCGGAAACTATCATGTAGACGAATTCCAAAGGAGGATCAGTATACAATTCACGCAATATCTATCAACACGGCAATTATGTAACCGCGGACTTGCTGCACATGTTTTTGCGTGAAGCTGGTGATGAGCCCGCAGTACAACGAGGCCTGTTGCAACTACTAATTTACAAGCTTAACTAAAATAAGTATGCAAGTGGCAGAACTAACAAGTTATTATATAAATATTTTAAAAATAACAATAAAGTGTATTTATAACTTTTCAAGGCAAATGAAGCCTTCTTGATTATGAGTTTGCAATATGAGTATTTATGTAGTTTTTTGTATTTTGTTTTGCATAAAGAAAAAAAAAGGTTTCACAACTCATGTCAACAGCACTGGCCGTCTCTGAGTCTCTGCAACATAATGCCAATAAGTACAGATCTCGAGGGCAATGCTTTTGCAGCAGCGGCTTTGTTCGTGTGCAGAAAAGAATGAATGGCATGCATTCCTGCTCTACAGAGAAGAAAGGTATCTGACCGGGTGTCCGTTCCTCTAAGTCTCTACGCAGTGGTGTTCTGTGATGGCGTAGCTAGGGGTTGGCACACTGAGTCCGTTACCCCTTTCTGCCCTCCCCCCTCCCCGCGCCTTTCGGGTGATTTTTTTTTTTTTGGCGTGGTATACATAGAGCAAAATGACTATTCGCGTGCTCCCCCCCCCCCTCGCCATTCCCCGAGATCAACGAGGGATTCCTTTCCTTACCCTCCCTTGTTTTTTTTTAATCTACGCCGCTGTGTCTACGTGACAGCTAGCGTTGTGACAGCAAAATAGTGGCGGAGTGAGAGGCATGAATGCGCATTAAAACTTCCCTCTTCCTCTCCATCACGCCTTCGCTCTCCGCCACCTACCAGTGGCTGGGAGGGGGGCACACATTTGGCAGCTGCCGCTCCCAGCCATATTTTTGTTGTAAAAGTATGACTGATATTTAAATACGCTTTCATATGCTCACTAAAACGATACGATCAGTTTATCTCCTGTGCTGCCCTCGGTGTCCACTGAGCCCCACCATGGTAGTCTAGAGGCTAAGGTACTCGGCTGCAAACCCGCAGGTCGCGGGATCGAATCCCGGCAGCGGCGGCTTCATTTTCGATGGAGGCGGAAATGTTGTAGGCCCGTGTGCTCAGATTTGGTTAAAGAACCCCAGGTGGTCGAAATTTCCGGAGCCCTCCACTACGGCGTCTCTCGTAATCATAACGTGGTTTTGGGACGTTAAACCCCACAAATCAATCAATCATCGGTGTCCTCTGATCGGCTTATGGAACCATCCCCCTCCATGCAAATGGCAAATTGGCTCGTCTATGCAACTGTTTGGGATACCGCTTCAGCGTAAGCGATCGACGCTATGCTTGTTAGATTTAAATACATATTCAAAATTTATGCGCGCAAGGTGGTGGAAAGCACCCCTGAATGCCCCAGTAAAGTTTGCCTCCACATCGCGCTTCTGGCATGAATATCCCATCATCATCATCAATAATAATAATAATAATAGTAATAATAATAATAATAATTGTTATTGTTGTTTTTGAGATGCACATGTACAACCTTATAATTGTTTCTGGGCGTGCTACATGAATAAGTACATAATAAATCATTGATTACTAATCAAATCGCAAGCCTTGGATGCCTCATTAAATGTAAAATTTGACCGTTGGCAGCGTCTCGCATCCTGCAATGTATACGGAACGATGGATGCATGCAAAAAGTAATCACCACGAGATGACGTGTCATTATAGCGCCACATGATAAAGTCATTACATCGCACACAATCCCATCATAGCTTGTCCAAAGGCTGCAGGCTGGCTGATTGGCTACGCAAAACGGTGTCATTATAACCGTGGAGGCAATGCATAACCACATTAGTTGCAGAAAGTTTTCGAAGGGCGGCAGGATGAACACATCAACTGATTGGAAAAAAGAAAGAGATGGCTATCGCCTTCGAGTTGTCTTACGTGAATTCATGCATAAGAGACCCTAGATTATTATTATTATTATTATTATTATTATTATTATTATTATTATTATTATTATTATTATTATTATTATTTGTTGCTCTAATGGTCTAGCTGATTTACAATTAAGCATGTGTACGAAGACATTCCCTTCATGTCGATGTTATATTTACTGAAATATGGTCGAAAAATCTATGGGAATACAAACTGTTTAGTGTTTTACATTTCCGAAAGACAACATGTACGTGAATGTCGAGATCAGCAATTGAATTAGACTTAGGGGCACGTTAAGAAATCACAAATCGTCGAAATTTCTGAAGCACTCTGCTACGGCGTTCTTTATTATCATATAGTGGTTTTGGGATCTAGAATTCTCGCGATTATTATATATAGTAGTAAGAAATTGAGTTTTTGTTGGCTCTAAAAGATTAACGAAAATTTTTTTCATTGTGATGTGTTTTGACATTAGGACACGCAGTGGAAAGTCTGCGTACTTTGATCATCAGAAATCCTGGCGCATGTTGTCATCTTAGTCTCTATTTCACACCTGATGCTAAGAGACATTAGGCTTTGCAGGTCTAATGTCAATCTAGTGACTCATTAGGTGTGCATTAGCTGCACATTAGACTCAAAATTCATTTTCATAAGGGCAGTGCAAGGCTACACGAAGAAAGTTGTGGTCAGCGTGTGGTTTTTGTGTGCCCGTTTTTCGACCGACTACCTGTGGTCTGTTGGAAAGGAGAAAAAAAAAAACGTTACGAAGATTTGTGTCACACTGTGCTCCCCATGTACAGAGTGCTATACACAGCATGTAAGGGTGAGATTGTGCTTAAACAAGTTAAAATAATGCAGGTAGCTCCAAATTAAAAAAAGAAAACGTTTCCTTTTAAATTAGACACCGGAACACTTCCTCTAAGAGCCTTCCTAGAGCAACGTGGTTTTTATATGCCATGGTTTTTATATGCCTATCAAATTTGTAACCAACCAGAAACAATTTACCACGTTTTCATACACTGTTGGGAAGAGGTATACTTTGCGGATGTTTCACAGAGGACAATTAAAGAAGAATTTCCGTTCACCGCTCCCGAAATTAGGTATTTTGCAATTGAGAATGATGATGGATTACCTTTTGATTTATACACGATGACTTTTTTGCAGAGTATATGGTGTTCTCGAATGGCTGGGTTTCACGGCGATCCTAACAGGAGACTAGCAAGACAGTGTTTTAAAGAAAGTAATTGTTCTTTCATGCTTGTTGTGTATTGTAATATATTGATCTTGTCCCCCCTTGTGTGAAGTTCAACCAGAAGTGAAGAAAAAAAAAAAAGAGCCATGGCTCTCTGGTGGAACTTGTACTTGCTACGCAAACGACCCGGGTTCCATCCTCAGTCGGACCCGAACAATCTGGGTTCGACCCCCACTGGCACCCAGGATTTTTTTCATTTCCATCTTTATCCATTTTGTGGTCACACAAAAATGCTCAATATTTTGCTCACAACCAGTGACGCTGGAATTTCTGCGAAACAAGCTCTTCTTTAACGCTATCGCACTGAAAATGTTGGAGGATGGTTGTGGTTCACCTTCCAAGAATAGAATGCAATAGCGTAATCGCCCCCCGGGAACGACGCCTTCAACCGCTTTGTCGGGATAACAGTATTGAAAAAAAAAAACGTCGACGTATCCGAAGTTCTAAGTTCCCATTTATTCTAAAATGCATCACTTTAATTTTTGTTAATTCTTTTATCCCGACAGAGCCACGTGCCCTGCATGAACTCAGTCAGCAGTACTCTAAGCCTCTCGTGGCTTCATGAGAGAGGTTTAAAATTTGCACATGAGATACATGAGATCTCTTCCAATGGTTCGTCGTAACTTTTACATGTTACCTTGCAAATCGGAGTCCAGCGGGCCTGCATGCTGCAAAAAATATGCACCACGAACGCAGAAAGGGCTTACGCCATTTGTTTCTGTGCAATCAAATATTGTGAAAAGGGTTGCTAGTTTATGCCTTCATTCCGCGACAACTAAATTGTGTCCGCGTGCACGGCACGACAGTTTTGATAATTAAGTTAGCAGGCCTTTAGTGGACGCATGTCCCCAGCAGTGGCTGACAGTCTTCTTCAGAAGATCAACAATGAAGGAAAACGTGGTGGCATGTACCGAATACCTGCTGTGTAAGAAGCCCATTTTTGCGCCGTATATGCACAAGGTTGACCATAATATAAAAAAAGTGGCAAATAGACATGGCGTTCATGTGGTCTTTACGGCACCTAGAAACCTTTCCGGATTATGCTCTAGGATAGGTGCAAAGGAATCCATACGCAATAGTTGTGGAATCAAGCATCGTCAAATGCGCCCCGAAAACGGTATATGAGATGCCGCTAAAATGTGGAAGGTCCTACGTGGGACAAACGGGCGCCGCGTTAATGAGCGCGCCAAGAAGCACGCCTTGTCAGTTGTAAGTAGACAAGGAGCGCATCCCCGGAACGTACTCGCCGGCCTGCCGCTTGTGTGGCAGCTCAATCGCCAACTATGAGCACATATTTTACTCCTGTCCGGCACACTTGTCCTCTGCCTCTTGGCACCTCAGAAGTCCACAACAGTGGGAGGCTGCTTTGTCCAGCACCAGACCAGACCTGCAACTTCGGCTGGTGACTCGGGCGGAGGACGTCGCGGCTAGGCACTGCCTGGACGGCACAACCGGCAGCCGGAAAGCCGCCCACAACACTGCTCTTTATTTTTTATATAGGCCTTATGACGAATAATATATATTATATAGGCCTTTTTGGCCTTATTACGAATAAAGTTTTTCACCACCACCACCACCACCACCACCACCACCACCACCACCACCACCACCACCACCACCACCACCACCAGCCCGCTCATTTGGTATGCGTGCTCCACGTGCAAGCCTTCGCTCAAAAAAAAAAAGATAAAGATTTTAGGAAAGAGCAGCACGAAAGTGGCGCGGGAACTCATGAAAGCTTTTATCATTAAAGAGAAGGGTGATTATTGCGTAAGTAGCACTCCGGTCAATCCATATAAGACAAAAGGAAATTTCCTGCGCAGGATTTGCTTGACATGAGGTGTGCATGAATCTTGCTTAACACATTTCCCTGTGACGCTTGAAGTACCTTATGTAAGCTGTTTCAAAAACGAATGAACCAGCCGATAGTTTGCACACTTCCTGTCAACTTCGTTTTTCCTGTGTTCGTCCGATCTTCGCGCGCATATTTTACGATAAGACATGCACCAACTGGCTTAACGAGAGGTCCTTCTAAGATATATCTGTCAATCTGCGTTGCTGAACGCGGGGGTCGCTTTCGTTGGAGGCCGAACGCTCGTGGCCCACGTACTGTGCTGTGCCAGTGCCCGTTAAAGAGCACCACATGGTCGAAATTTCAGAAGTCATTCACTACGGGGTGCCACATAATTGTAAGGTTCTAGGAGATAAATCCCCAGATACTATAAATATTAATCTCCATTGCTGATTTAAGTGATTTACATGTGGGGTTTAACGTCCCAAAACCACTATATGATTATGAGAGACGCCGTAGTGGAGGGCTCCGGAAACTTCGACCACCTGCGGTTTTTTAACGTGCACACCAATCTGAGCACACGGGCCTACAGCATTTTCGCCTCTATCGAAAATACAGCTGGCGGTGCTGGGATTTAATCGCGCGACCTGCGGGTAAGCAGCCGAGTACCTTAGACACTAGACCACCACGGCGGCGCTAATCTCCATTCCTCAAAATATGGTAATAAAGCACCATACATTGGCTCATGCACTAATTAAAAAAACAATGATAATTATGCATTGTTCGCGAGCCGAAATTTGAGAGCATTTATAATCAGTGAAAGCTATTTGTAACTCACCAGTCACCTTAAAACACCATGTTCATTGTCGTGATAGGCTGCCACATACGGGCATTTCAAGAGCACAAACCGGGAATGCGGGCGGCTGGCGTTCACCATGTCGTTTTCATACGCTACCTGTTCGTACAAGCCCTTAGTATCAATGCTTCTACTTGACGTTTTCTTATTGGCTCGCGTTTAGACCAGTTGCGTTCCGAGTCATGATATGACTCAAAACATTGCATTGTATGAACCAGCTCACCCAAATCAACGTTTTCCAGCAAAGACGAGCTACGGGCCCGTATTCATATCACCTCTTTTAGATATAGGGTACGCATTCCCTGATGTTTTGTGGGTAGCATTTCCCCGTTGGTCTGTGTTGTGGCACTCGCTATTCAAGATATAGCAATAGGTGAGATTACAGGGCTATCATCACAGTGATGTCTAATCAGGGGCAGCGCTACGTCAGAGAAGTTTGTTTAACAGCGAAAGTGTTCAAGCCGAAGGGAGGTTAGAACGTTTGTTGTGCGCAGAAAAACCTCGCCGAACGCAACTCGTCTGGGAGGGGGGGAGGAGGCAGCAGGAGGAGGAGAGTTTAGCGAGACAAAAAAATTTCTTCGCGAGGTGGGATTCAAATCCGAGTACCTTTAATCGTAAAGGAAGCGTTGTAACAACTCGACTATCCAGGCATGCTATAACACGACAAGCATTTATGGGAACCATATGACAGCGTTACTACGGGCGAGAGAACGTGAAATTATCGAAAATAGGAGATAAAAAAACACAGAGACAAGAATAAAAGGAGATAAAAAAAGAACCAAAGCGAGATAAATAAATAGTGAGAGAGAGCCTAACTTGGCTTTCCCAGGATTAATTGCCCCTCTCTATGCTAACGTATTTATACCGAAGTTTTACGGGCTATCTCTTGGCTATATGCTTGGCTGTTATACTAAGAAAGGTCGCCCAGCTACGCTGTTTTTTCAGGCTTGGCACAGTGCAAAACTGTCTAATTTTGTTCAGAACATTAGCCCAGCACGGGCCTTGTTCCGATTCGCGAATGGCACAGTGCCACGGACACACGGAGAAACGCTTTAAAATGTGTGTACCTTTCCATTCGCAGCCCTTCCGCAGAAGCTTCTTGAAGATGAGCGCTAGCCGTTCCTCGAGCCGCCGGCGTCGCGTACCGATGCCGCTGTTGCTGCTGCTCGCGCTGCTCACTGCGGTCCCCACGTGCAAGGCCACGAAGTTGCACAAGGTTGCTGCGCTGGCTGGCGCCTACGGAATCGGCGCCGGCGGACACTTCTTGGGTGGCCTAGGCCTGCTGCATGGCTTTCATGGTCTCTACAACCACAATTATGGGCATCACCATGATCACCACTACGAGCACCACGTACCATACGCCGTTCCGGTGCCGGTTCCAGTACAAGTACAGTTAGTATCACGTGTATCCATCACTTGTACTGAAGTCATCACGGATGCATTACAGTCACGTCATAACGAACAAAAGTTATCATGTCTATGCCATATGGCACTTGATTGTGCGTATACTCGTGGTCTAGTGCTTATGGTACTGGACTGCTCACCCGCAGGTCGCTAGATCGAATGCCAACCGTGGTGGCCGGATTTTCGATGGTGGCGAATATGCTTGAGGCCCGTGTGCTTAGATTCAGGTGCACGCTAAATAACCCCCGGTGGTCAAGCTTTCCAGAGCCTTCCACTACGGCGTCTCTCATAATCATATCGTCACGGGGTCGTGATAACGACGAAGGGAGCAGGCGGTGGGTCGAAGATCAAACTGTTTATTCCGCCGAACTTGTAGCCACGATAAAGGAAATTGAGATTACAGCGAGACACTGGCACAAATATCGGCGAACTGAGCGTCGGTCGTCGATGAACTGCCAAGTGGCGAAGCGTGTTGGCATTTATACACTCGCCATCGAACATTCTGGCGTTATCGCTAGCCGTGACGTAGAATCCAGAACAATCTGAAATGCTCTCGACGTGGGCGTAATCTCAATAAAATGATCTACGGCAGCCCTGAAGCTTCTCGAATATTGTTGGCGTGGTTTGCGCTGAGAATCGTGTACAGCGTAACGGAGTGATAAGAAAACTTGAGGAAGGAGCGTGGCATTGCCCCCCTCTGAAAAAGGCATCGTCCCGATGCTTTAACAAAAAATGAAAGTGCAATAATAATGTAATAAAGTACAAATAATAAGTACAATACAGCAATAATAATAACAGCAATAAAATAAACTCTTTCAGTTCGTTAACGCAGTTCACGAAATGGCTTTAGGCGCGCGACATGGACGACTTTAGGTCGCGATCGGCGCCGTTGAGAGTTCGTAATGTCGTCGGGGACAACCTGGTAGTCGAGTGGGCCGGGGCGTCGTACTACCCTGTATGGTCCGAAGTACCGTCGCAAAAGTTTTTCACTGAGTCCACGTCGGTGTATCGGCATCCATACCCAAACATGTTCACCGGGCTGGTATTCCACGAAGCGTCACCGAAGATTGTAACAGCGGCGGTCGGTCGTCTGCTGATTCGTGATGCGCAGGCGGGCGAGTTGACGAGCTTCGTCAGCGCGCTAAAGATAGAGGGTGACGTCGAGGTTTTCTTCATCAGCGACGTTAAGCAGCATTGTGTCGAGCGTCGTTACCGAGTTCATTCCGTAGATCAACAGGTACGGTTGCATCTGCGTCATCTCTTGCAAGGCCGTGTTGTATGCGAAGGTCACGTACGAAAGGATGGCGTCCCACGTCTTGTGTTCCGCGTAAATGGTCAGCATGTCGGCGATTATCTTGTTTAGCCGCTCGGTGAGACAATTTGTCGGTGGGTGGTAGGCGGTCATGCGGCGGTGGCTTGTAAGGCTATGTCTCAAGATCACTTGAGTCAAATCAGCAGTAAAGGTAGTACCTCTATTGGTGATGACAACCTATGGCGCCACGACGAAGGACGATGTTCTCAACGAAGAACTTGGCTATATACCTCTTTGGCGCTACCTTTGTGTAGGGCCTTGTTTCTGCGTAGTGGGTGAGGTAGTCAGCAGCTACGACGATCCATTCGTTTCCCGAATTCGACGTTGGACACTGCCCCAGTAGGTCCATCCTGATTTGTTGGAACGGTCGGCGAGGTGGTTCCATCGGCTGAAGAAAGCCTGCTGGCCTTGTCGGCAGTGTCTTGCGTCGCTGACTGTCTCGGCATGTCCTCGTACACGTAATGAGCGACGTCGGCGGCAAGGCGCGGCCAGTAGTACCTTTCTTGTATCCTCGTGAGCGTGCGGGAAACACCAAGGTGTCCTGCCGTTGGATCATCATGCAGGGCATGGAGGAGTTCTGGCCGCAGAGCTGAAGGTACTACAAGAAGGTACTTGACTCGAAGCGGCGAGAAGTTCTTCTTTTGAGGAAGACCGTTTCGCAGCGAAAACGACGTAAGTGCCCGTTTGAATACCTTCGGAACAACGGAGGTCCTGCTCTCGAGGTAATCGATTAGGCTCCCAAGTTCCAGGTCAGCCCGCTGGCGTTCAGCAAAATCATCGGCAGTTATCGTTCCCAAGAAGCAGTCGTCATTCAGGTTTTCGGGCAGTGGTGGGTCGACGGGGGCTCGCGACAGGCAGTCGGCATCGGAGTGTTTTCTGCCGGACTGGTAAATGACGGCAATGTCGTATTCTTGAAGTCTCAGGCTCCATATGGCAAGGCGACCTGAGGGGTCCTTCAAGTTAGCTTGCCAACACAAGGCGTGGTGGTCGCTCACAACTTTGAAGGGCCTGGCGTAGAGGTAAGGATGAAACTTTAGCGTCACCCAGATGATGGCAAGGCACTCTTTTTCTGTTGTGGAATAATTGCTTTCTGCCTTAGATAGCGACCAGCTAGCGTCTCTAATAACCATTTCCAGTCCATCAGTTCTCTGCACAAGGACGGCGCCAATTGATTGATTGATTTGTGCGGTTTAACGTCCCAAAACCACCATATGATTATGAGAGACGCCGTAGTGGAGGGCTTCGGAAATTTTGACCACCTGGGGTTCTTTAACGTGCACCCAAGTCTGAGCACACGGGCCTACGACATTTCCGCCTCCATCGGAAACTCAGCCGCCGCAGCCAGGATTCAAACCCGCGACCTGCGGGTCAGCAGCCGAGTACCTTAGCCACTAGACCACCGCAGCGGGGCGGGCGGCGCCGAGTCCTACGCTGCTTGCCTCAGTGTGCACTTCTGTTTCGGCGTTTTCGTCAAAATGTGCGAGTATCCGAGGCATCTGCAGGCATCGTTTTAGTTCCCCAAATGCTTTCTCCTGTAGGGTTTCCCACTTGAACTCGACGTCAGTCCTCGTCAGTTTAGTGAGTGGCTCGGCGATGCGGGCAAAGTTTTCGACAAAGCGCCTGTAATAGGTGCACAGGCCGAGAAATCGACGCACGGCCTCCTCGTCGGCGGGCGGCGGAAATGAAGCGATGGCGGCTGTCTTCTGCGGATCAGGTCTTACTCCGGACTTGCTTATCACGTGGCCCAAGAACAAAAGTTCCTCGTACGCGAAGCGGCACTATTATGGCTTCAGGGTGAGTCCGGAAGTCATCATGGCTTGAAGCACAGCTTCAAGGCGCCGAAGATGCTCATCGAAGCTTGAGGAAAACAGGACGACGTCGTCCAAGTAAACGAGACAAGTCTGCCCCTTCAATCCTGCCACCACTGTGTCCATAACGCGTTGAAAAGTCGCAGGTGCTGAGCAAAGACCGAAGGGCATGACCTTGAACTCGAAAAGGCCGTCTGGTGTAATAAACGCAGTCTTTTCTGGGCCTCTCTCGTCTACATTGATTTGCCAATAGCCTGTCTTGAGGTCCATCGATGAAAAGTATTTGGTGCTGCGGAGTCGATCAAGGGCAGCGTGTATTCGGGGGAGAGGGTATGCGTCCTTAGTTATCTTGTTGAGTCAGCGATAGTCAACGCAGAAGCATAGTAGTGTTCCATCCTTTTTCTTCACTAACACGACCGCTGACTCCCATGGACTTTTTGAAGGATAGATAATGTCGTCGTAGAGCATTTCGTCGACTTGTTTCTTTTTTGGCTCACGTTCTCACGTCGAAACTCTGTATGGACTTTGACGGAGTGGCCTGGCATTTTTTTCTATTACGATTCGATGTTTCGCGACAGGGGTCTGTGGAATTATTGATGACGACGAGAAGCAGCTCTTGTATTTTAGGAGCGAATTTTCGAGCTGCTCTTGTTTATGCGACGAAAGGATCGGATTAACGTCGAATGCTGGTTGAAGGGTTTCAGTCGTCGCAGTAGATTCGGCGGTATCGGTGAGGGCGAAAGCCTTGTTGGCTTCCAGTATCTCTTCGATGTAGGCAACCGTCGTGCCTTTGCTCACGTGCTTGTACTCATTGCTAAAGTTCGTGAGCATCCCTCTTGCGTTTCCTCCTCGCAGCTTGGCTATTCCTCTTGCGACGCAAATTTCGCGGTTGATCAAGAGGTATTGGTCAACCGGGTTGAGCTAGCCAGGTGATGGCGAACGAGAAGATCCTCGGGGTGTCTACTGTGCGGCTGCAAGGTAGTCGGCGATGTCGCGGGGTCTTCCCCCCCACCCCCCCCCCCCCCCGTCCGCTGTGGACGTGGCGCATCTACGGCAAAACCACGCAGTCCCATCTGACGGTACTGGCAGCGGCAGTAGGTTTGGCCAGCTTTTTCGCAATGGTAGCAGAGAGGTCGGGGGCACACCACACGTCGGTTTTCTTCGGAGCGTTGCGCTGACTGGCGGATGGGTGGTATGGCGTCGGTGGCGGCAGTGGCTGGTGGCAAAACTGCGACGGTGCGGCCTCTTGACGTGGACGTGAAGGGGGAGCGTAGCGTCGGGTTGCAGCATCGTAGCTCATCGCTTGCGGCTGAGACTGCGGAGCTTCGGACATTCCAAGCGATTGCCGAACTTCTTCATGCCCAATGCTGGCGATCGAATTAACTTGAGGCTGCGGCGAAAGTAATAGCTTGCGCAGCTCTTCCCGTACAATTGCTCGGATTGTCTCGTGCAAGTCGTCGCTGCTGAGGGCATGAGTCTCGGAGTAGTGCACTGCTGAGGAGCGGTGGTCATACTGCCTTGTACGCATTCCCAGTGCCTTCTCGATTGTGGTAGCCTCGGTGAGGCTACCACATCGACCGTCTTCAGTGGGTTGCGCACAAGCCCCGCAAACAACTCTTCTTTAAGGCCTCACATAAGGAGTCGGACCTCCTTGTCCTCGGCCATGGCGAAGCCAGCGTGGCGGAACAACCGGGTCATCTCCTCGACGAAGATTCGGACATTCTCGTTGGGGAGTTGCACACATGGTCGCAGCACGTTTCTTGCAGACGACGCTCATGAACGTGCGGAGAAACGTCGTCCGAAATACATCCCAGCTTCGCAGCGTAGACTCCCGGTTCTCGAACCACGTCTTTGCGGCATCTTCTAGGTAGAAGTATGCACGGTGTAGTTTTTCTTCGTTGTCCCAGCTGTTTAAGAAGGTGACTTGGTTGTATGTCTCGAAACAGGTTTCCGGGTCTTCATTGGGTGCTCCATCGAAGCTTGGTAGCTCTCGGCGTGGGCTCATCACAATAGCCACAGGCTGTGGCGCAGCGGCAGCCATCGTTGCAGCAGTGGTCATCATGGTAGACGTGCGAGTCTTGTTGGTTAAACGACCGTACTCCGGTGGTAGACCTTGCTGCCTATGGCTTACTACCTGCTCGTGATTGGCGTCAGTGTCTTCTCTACGACGTGGACTTCGTTAACGGCTGGAAGGGAGCATGCAGTACATGGATCAGGAAGCACCTCCACCAGATGTCACGGGGTCGTGGCAAAGACGAAGGGAACTGACAGTGGGTTGAAGATCAAACTTTTTATTCAGCCGAACTTGTGGCCACGAAAAAGGAAATTGAGATTACAGCAAGACACTGGCACTGATATCGGCGAACTGAGCATCGGTCGTCGATCAACTGACAAGCGGCAAAGCGTGATGGCATTTATACACTCGTCATTGGAAATTCTAGCGTTATCGCAAGCAGTGACGTACACTCCAAAATGATCTGAAATGCTCACGATGTGGGCGTAATCTCAGCAAAATGATCTACGGTAGCCCTGAAGCTTCTCGAATACTGTAGGCGCGGTTTGCGCTGAAAATCGTGTACAGCGTAACGGGGTGATAATAAAACTTGAGGAAGGAGCGTGGCAATATGGTGGTTTTGGGGCATTACACCCCGAATATTATTATGGTAATGTACGTATGTTAAATTAATCCATAACTTTTGTTTCGTGAGTCGCGTTTATTAATATTCACATTAGAGGTCAGTTAGGCTTGACGCAAACTGACCAGCATTTGGTGGTTATCCAGTCGGACCTTCTCGTTGCCATAAATTTTAGTTAGGACGACAAATATTTGTACTTGACTGAATGTTGGTTATATTTAAGACTGCTTCAGATTGTGATAGAGCACGTAGGGGGAGATGAGAGCGAAATCGAGGCTAGCTCGCAATTTCTGTTTTGGCATTCTGTAAAGTTATCAAAGTGCGCAGTGCACCGGCTTCGATCGCTGTTCAATGAGCACACAATCAAATGCAGTTCACATCCTGAACTCTTACAGAACCTTTGCTTTGAAATGCCACTTTCCTGTGGGTCTAAATTTTCCTCAATTCTAGCGTGTCTCCGTAAAAATATTCGATCCCTTCTAAACTCCCTTGGGACAACTTCAGTGAAATCATGTGTTTCGTTCATTGCGGAACGGAAGCACGGCGCGAAGGCAATTTTCGCCACCTTCGTATGTTAACGAAGAGTCCACCACTGCCGTCAATCATAGAACCAAACATCGGCTGCCTCGTCGAGTCAGCTGCTTGAGTCATTGAGCCGGAGTGACACTTCTATAAGACTATATTCACGGTGAGCTATTTATTATATTCCAGCAGGGTTTCCATTCGTCCATCAGTCTTTCGAAATATGCGATTCATTGATTAGAAAGAAAGCGTTACACGAAAATGTTTTATGCCAGGGTCCACTGACGTATTTCCGTCACAAATTTCACATTGTAAAATATATACTACCAAATACCAAAGTGAAAAACGTGAAGGAAAAGTTCTGTTGCGGGGCGTAGAACCAATGACCTCTCAATGCGCAGCGCGCGGCGCTAACCACTATAAGACACGGAGCGCACGTTGTCGAGACTGTTAGCGGCAAGCCAATTTATATGTATACAATTTATATGTATATGTATACATATCGTTTGGTGGTGCTCAGAGCTTCGCAACTTGAGTGCATTTTCGTCATCAGTATCAAGATGGCGCGACAAGTTTGTATAGGGCGCGCTCTGAAGGTCGTCGCTTCCTTTCTCCATGCCTGTCGTGTTTCGATGAGCGCCACTTCCACGGAGCAAGGTATTATCAGCAAGGTCAAGCTTGTGCACTTATCAGACTCGTCATACAGGATAACACAAAGGTCACTCCGCTCGCTGCCGCAGGCCGCATTTACGAAAAAAGCACGCTGCTCACACACGAGGTGAGGATTGTGATTGTTGTCCGGTGTATACTTGTGCGTTCGTTTCATCTGTCTTTCTTTCTTAGAAGTGTGACAGCTTGGGCTAGTTGGTATGACATGACGATAGTTATAGCGCGAGAACAAAACGACGACACAGAGACAAGAAGGACCTTGTCCTTCGTGTCCTTCTTGTTTTTGTGTCGTCGTTTTGTTCTCGCGCTATAACTATCGTATTTCTTTCTGTTTGAACAGCGCGCTTTAGGTGGCGAGCTGGGACAGTTCCTAGTTCGTGCTCGTCCTGTGTGGGCCCATTTCGTGCGTGTTTTCTGCTTGAGTAGCGCGCTGCAAGTTTCGAGCTGCTTGCCGTTCTTCGCGTGACTTTGGAAGTTGTTGCTATAGCATTCATTCCTCCGCCCTTGTGGCAAAACAATGCACAATAAACGCTCAACTACCACTGTGAAGACACGTTTCACTTTTGTGTTATACAAATTTCTAGAAAGGGGGATCAGCCACGTTTGTTTAGTATTGAAATCTCTGAAGCATGATGCAGCCTACAATCCAATGGTGTGATAGTCTAATTTCGTCCAAGTTTCTGGAGGCCTTTGCAGTGGCTATGATGCTCGGAGGTAAAGGGCATCTGAGAGCAACTAAAAGATATATCAATCAATCAATTTAATATTCATAACAAAAATATAGTACAGTTAAGGAAGGGAAAGCAGGCAACCATCCATACGTGGCACGAAGCCACAAGAAAATCCGAACGGATTTCTTGTAAAGAAAAACCTCTTAGTTGCCGAAAAATTTGTCCTGGTCCGGTGTTCGAACCCGGGACCAACACCTATCCGGGGCGGTCACTCTGCCAATTGAGCTAACCAGGAATCTAGCAATTGCCAGCGGGCTTCCACAGAACTCATTTGCAAATAGAGTACAATGTGTAAAGGCTGGTCAATGTTCTTTACAAGGATGACCCGAAACATACTAACCTAAGAGTGTGGAGTTTCATCTAAATTCAAAATGTGATCACAAGCTCTTAACAAAGTGATTGCGTGTGCAACTCACTCAGATACTTAACGTTGTTTTGGTCCAGCATCAGGCATACTGCGTACCCGCTCCGCGGCCCAGTTTTAACGAACAGGAACATTTTACAATGGAAAGACCAGGAGGCTTGCGTGCACCCTTTTCTGCGCTTCTTGCAATCGACCGGTCTCTCTTAACTACTCTAAACACAACATCCTTGCTACTTTTTTATCCTGTGTGTATGAGCTTTTTCTTCTTTTTTCTTTTTTCATACACTCTCTTTCTTGCCCATATTTTCCCACCCTAATGGTGGGTAGCAAACCGGATGCTAATAACTGGTTAACAGTGCGAAATTGACAAAGAGAAAGGAGATACACCGAACACAGATGAGCGCTGACTTACAACTGAGTTTATTTGCACATCAACAAGCCTTTTTATGCGCCAAGGAAGACTGGTTAACCTGCAGCCTTCCTTTTCCTATCTCTATTAAATTTTTGCTCAATTGATTAGACAAGGAAATCCGATATTTTTAGCCACGCGCACCTCTTTCATACACTATATATGTGAATATGGCTTTTATAAGCTTCAATGAACATTTCTAGGTTTCAGCATTCATCTTATTGTCGTCGAACGAGACCATGTGTTGAATATTTTCACCGTAAGACATATGACTACACATTACTTCTCTGAATTTTGTCTCGGAGTTTCGTATTCGTTTGCTGACTGTTTTAGGGACACATCATCTAGATAGAAGTGAGAGCTTAGGATACTGAGCCGCTTTCTTCTGGGGAAAACCACGAACATGCTGCGGAAATTGATGGGTAATTCTACTTGATCAAACTTGCCCCGGTTCCAAAGCTTAAATCTTTACTTAAAGAGAATGTTCTATTTGATTAAGAAAAGGTCATTTAGGTGGGTGGCGTGGCAGGTGCTCAAGTGGCTCACACAGGAGAGAAGATATAGTATTACCAAACTTGGCAGTTCTAGACCTAGGAAGATTACACCTGCTTACTTTTTTAGATATACATCACAAGCTCATACTATTATATGCCAGACAGACTATAGGGACAAATTATATCATCAAGAAGCTTGCACTTGAAATACCTCACGTAATAATATTTACCACACAATGTCGGACTCCTCAACGTCCTACCCTCCCCCCGCCTTACAAAAAAAAATTCTTGTATGTTTCAGAAAAGTACGCACGACATTACCTTTTAAAAGTACTATATGTTTCTAAGTTTTCTGTTTTACTTTTTTCCCCTCTCTTGTTAACATGTACTTGTGTTTCATAGGATACTAATACCACTGCTTCAAATACTCTTCATGCTTCGTAAGTAGCCTCTTTTTTGCTTTACATATCTTTCTACTGCAGCAATCCTGATAGCATTTTTGGATGTGCTACTTAATTCACCAGCAAAAGTGGGGTCATGCTTAACATTTATTTTGTTGAGTACACAAATCTTCATCACGAAAAAATGTTTCTGTTTATGTTTTCTTTCATTAATTAGCGCATTTTTGTTTATTAAAAGCATAGTCTTGACGCCAACATTTTTGTCGACGAAGCCGATGGTGACGCTGCGGCTTGTCGAACTGCCCTGATTTCTCTTATTTTCTTTCTTTTTATAAGAAGGAAATACCTTAGTCGGGAGATCAATAATTCATTGTTTGCTCTCTTTGCACAGGTAGAATGCAATTAAGCATAATAACGCCATTGCATTATTATTATTATTATTATTATTATTATTATTATTATTATTATTATTATTATTATTATTATTATTATTATTATTAACACATCTAGTGGTATTTTCTTTTGTATTGTAACAAAAGTGGTGTATGCTAATACACTGAAGATGATAGGCAGCGTGTATAAATAAACAAATTTATCACTAATGTTGCTTTGATGACTAATAATTGTTGGGGGTTAACGTCCCAAAACCATGATATTATTGTGAGGGACGCCGTAGTGGAGGGCTACGGTTGTTTCGACCACCTGGAGTCATTTAACGTGCAAGGCTTGAATTTAAGAAAACCGCTTTCAAGCATTTTGGCGTCTATTGAAAATATGGCTGCGACGACTGGGATTCAATGGCGCGACCTTCGGGTGAGCAGTCGAACACTATAACCATTTGACCACGGCGGCGAGTCTTTAACGACTCCGTGTGTGTTTAAACTTTGCATTGACGGAATCTTTCTGGGCGTGGTAAGTGTGGTATATCCATGCTTCCTTACTTGTTCGAGTTATACGTCATCAGATTACATTAACTTCAGTGGAGGATGTCTGTCCCCGCCTGCACGCACTGTGATACTATTCCCAGAACTCGTGTTACCCATTCCCCTCCGGCGGAAGTTTGCAATTTTCAAAAAATGCGAGCAAACAAGTAAGCACAAGGCTATTGAAATGTGTTCCTCAATCTATGTGAAAGCATTTGACAGGTGTGAATGTCATGCCCTTTTGTAAGTTAAGTTCATATGACGTCATCGTGAAACATTGTTGAAACACGCAGCGTTCACCATCTGCATACGGACCATCACCATTATTTCGGCTACCACGGCTTCGGATACCACAGCGGCTACGGGGGATACGATGGCTCGTGGTGAAGCCCCGAACTGTGATGACCTCTGCGGAGAACACCGACTCACTGAGCACTTGACTAAAAACCGCATCAGGGATTCCGAAGTGTACATGTGACTCAAGTGTCTGTGAACGCTATTTCTAACGAGAACAAGCAGCTTTCAGATTGTTAGAATTGCTATGACAATTTCATCGATTTCATCGGCAGTGTACACAAACATACGTATGCATGTGTGAAGTCAGCATAGAACAAGCTGGATGCCCAGCAGAGTTAATGTGTTGCGATAGGCTGCCGAAGAAATCGAAGCGATGCTTGCGATAAGTTTCCAATGAATGCTATCCTAGCATGCGATCAGTTTGACTGCGCTAATACCGGTTCCTAGTTTCAATTTTTATCACGTCATGCGCGTGCAGTTGTGCAAAGTAAATAAAATGTTTTTCAACACCAGTCTGGATATCATATTTTAATAAATACGTCATTATAATATCATACCGACTCGTAATAAGGCTACTGACACATTGTGTACATTACCCTCGAATGCCGGGATTTACTGACTTCATCGTCAAGCGGACCCTTCACGGTTGGTGCGGATTCTAATTGGCCTACATTTCTGAATCCACAGTCCCACGGATGGGTGACAGCCGGCGTAAACGACGAAACCAAGAGAGACGTGGACACATGTGACGCAGCTTGACCTTCGTTGCGGAAGTCGCAGCGACGTGCTGAGTCACACGGCACCTTGGTAACAGCGAACACTGAATAAGCGACTGTCTAGTTGTCTGAAGACAGAACAGTCTTCATAGTTCTTCGGTCCCTCCTAGATTCACTTCGCATGTTCATCGGCAAGCCCAAGTCACCATACCGTAAGCCCGTGCAACAAGTGCTCGATAGTCTGTCTCTAGTACTTGCAAGTCTTCCGTAAGCACTATTACTCAACTATCTACAGTGCAACATGATGTGGCCGACATCCTGAGTTCACTACCACAGAGCGCAGCAGTGTTTTTTGTATGCTCTCTTCTTTCTATCTCCCTGTATTTTAATCACTCATTCCCCCTTCCCCCGGTGTAGGATAGCAAACCAGATGCGCGATTGGTTAACCTTCCTGCCTTCCGTTCTTTTTTCCTCTTCCTTACCCATTTTATAATAAAATCAACTGCCGAAAAAAAAATACTGGTGGTTACATTTCTCGTGATGTAAAGCTTGAGTGACACTTTATGTTGGCATGTTTAGCATGATCCAATGTAATAAATATACAAATATAAAATGTTTTGATATTGAATCCAAAAATTTAATTTGCAATTTTCACACGAAACAATCCAATGCACTTTAAGGACCAAACCTGTGGAAGTCTGACGTCGAGCGGCCACTCCATTCGGTTTAAATGCCGCGCCGATGTGCACCGCGTGCCCTGTGGCGTAAGCACTATGCGCACGTAAAACTTCATTTATCTCAAATTGCGTTTTTTTATGAACTTTACATCTTCAATGTACCATTTCTCATAAGTATTCAATCGATTTCAATGACACTTTGTATGTGTGATCTGCAACAAGTTGGAAAGAATCTGAACTAAAATATTGATGATTTCATAAAAATTGAAGCTGAAAGAAGTTACACAACAATACGCAACCTCTGTGGCTTTGTGCATGAAGTAATTTTATGTTTTTCTGCAAAATCATCATAAACAATGTAATATATTTTTTCGTTCAGATGTAACTTACGAATTACTACAATAACATGGCTAAATATCATTGCATTCCTTTCGGTGGTTGCAGAGAAAAAGAACATTGAATGAGGGAACCCACTTAAAAATTTCAGAGTTGGCCATTGTAAGGATGGGCTACCTAGGGATAAAGAAAAGTATCACTTGTTACCCGGTGGTATCTTTTGTGCGCACGTAAAGTTTTATAATATAACTTGCAGCCGTTTCTAGCATTTTATGTTGAAACTGACATACAACATTTACCCTGCCATACCCCCATAAGTCCACCGAAAATTATTTATCGACACATGATCAATTGCGCGTGCAGCATCACTTGTTTAATGAGTAGAACTACAGACTCACGCTTGCGTTGCATATGCTATACCGATGTAACGCAACCATGTGGCCTTACAGTTAGATTGTTTGTTTTAACTATGAGCTAAACCAAGAATGCCATAATTTGCAGCTATAGCGGGCCATTACTCATGCGCACACAGTTCGAGCATCATTGCAGCAGGCTCATTTTACGTTTAGTAAACTGAAGTTACAATTATTGAGGAGAGCCTACTAGTCTGCACAAAATAAACGTTTCATTCTTCGATGTCAGAAATGATATGCTTTAGAATTTACCTGTATGCAAGGATAGGACAAAGTTCCATATTCTCAGGATCGTTACTGGTAGCAGTTATTAAAGTAGAGTCGTATTAATTCTGCATATATGGTGACATAGGTTCCCTATACATTCCAAACTCAAAAAACAAAAACAAGAAGAGACTTGTTCTCACCAGGGATATAGTTGCGTTTAACAGAGAGACATGTTATTGAATGAAAGGCAGAGAGTTTGAGAAAACGCATAGCCGTTTTAAAGATAAAGGCAGGACGTCGTAATTGATGCTGTTTTATTTTATCGTTATGAGCGATTTGTCGTCGTGGTATGACATTTGCTAAAACGTTCAGGAGCACTTTACGCGCACGTGCCAACGTGGTAAAAGGCATGTCCTACATTGCACTTCCTTCATAGCAAAACAGGATTAGAAGAAAACAACAACACATCCTCTTCGGTTGCTTGTTGAAGCTCGTCATTTCACATTTTGCATTATATTTAGCAGTATCATTTCATATTACGTAGTATGAGACCAAAGATTTGCTCGGTAATAAGTGGTTATGCCTTAATTTTGACTAGGTAGACTTACGACCAAAAAATTTTTAAAGAACCCGCCTGCAAAAGTGTTACAATGAGAAAATATTTTTCTTTTTCTAACGAACTGGTTTGAACACGACATCAGTTAAATTATTTTGCCAAGAATAGCGTATACTCGCTAGGGTGGATCGTCCATTCCTCGCTCATTCATGCAGCCTTTCATTGAGGCCTGATAACCTGCTCTTATATAATTTGTCTGTGTTTATACCTTTATTCCACTTCTATAGACCTCTTTTCTAGTTCCTCGGCTTGTACACAATGGAGAGCCGACAACTGACGATGCCTCGAAGCGAGGAAGCCGTGGAAGTCGCCAACCACGCAGGCATCGCTTGTCGCGTGGGAACGAGGTGACTGATGGGGAGTGCATTTCTCTCATGGCCCTGCATGCGAAGGGTAGGAGAAAGAGCGAGGAAAAGGAAATACGAACTGCTTGTAGCGATACGCGTAGGTGTGGGCCAGGTTCTGATTCGGAGGGGGGGGGGGCGTCAAAAGTTCGTCGCATGGCTCCCTCGCTACGTGAGATTATGAAGGGAGAATTGGTGCAAAGTCGACGGCTGAGCTGCCACCGGTGCAAAGCGTGTCCCCTTCGTTACCCCGCCCAGACCCGCTCGACGGCGGTCAACGGCGGAACGGCTAGACAAGCCCTCGAGCGGTTGGCAAAACTAACGAAGCACATATTTACAGGTGACATTTCAGCTGATTCATTCGCGTAAGCACGCCGTCCAACGACTTCCTGGCGGCATCTCGAGCACGTCGCACTGTACGCTCGTTGCGCTTAGATGATAACAATGCGCGCTCCACATTTTCACAGCGGCCATTTATTGCCGAGGACCACGCGAAACGTGCATTCTTATTTTTGTTTTTTGGTGCTGCCCGCCCTCGGACGGTCTTCCGGGCGACTTGTCATCGCGTTGAGCTTGGCGCGACCCGCCCACTTCTGAGTTTAGTGAACGTGATACCGTGAACAGCAAGCCAACAACAACAACAACAAAAAATACTGCGATTGTTAAGCGGAGCTGCTTGCGCTTTTTGAGGAGGCAGGAGCACACGCGCACACATGCCCGGTTGCAGCATTCACAGCCCGCACGAGTATATATACTGGTGAAAACCGTATACCGCTAGGAACATATTTTTTTTTTTTTACGACGCTCCAGAGAAACAGTCACTTTCGTTACGGGGTTAGCCTACAAACATGACGAGCTCTCTCACTTCTCTAGCGCCCGCCCGCTTTACGAGCCACAGGAACGGCTGGAAGCACTGTGTTAATAGTGGAAGGCCTTAAGCTCTATTTTCATTTTATTCGAGTCACGTAGCTATTGACTGAAGTCGAATGCTATTCCCCGTACGTTGACGGTGCGCTTACAACCTAAATTGCTCGTGTACATCCATTCACGTTCTTCTAGTCGGAGTTGTAATTACAGCGGGCGCATGCATGTTTAAGTATAAGCTTAAAGAAATACCGCGTCCTAGACTCTTCGCCGGAAAGAGATAACAATTGCGATAGAGAGAGACACGGACAAACGTTCTCGCATATATATAAAGGAAATATATTAGCTCTAACGCAGCGCGAAAAAAAATTGCTTGCTCGAAGAACTCGCATGTTCCGTAGAATACGTGAGCAGCACGTTAAAGTATATACACAAGGCTATAGTACATTTCAAACACTACTCGTTTGGCGGTTTGTTTTTGTTTCCTTTTGCTTCGTTTTTTATCAGCGAAAATGTTCGCTTCGACAGCTTTGAAAATTAAGCTTATTATGGTAACTGTAACGGGCAAACCGCCAAACTTTTCAGATTGCGCATTCCTCGGCCAGTGGCGCATTTCCAGGCTCGACAGGGGAGAGTAACAAACGCCCATATTGCATGAATTCTTCGCTAATGTTCTCTTCGTCTTGTTGTGACTATTGTAGATAACGTGCACAACGGAAGCACGCGCTAATCACACTAACGAACTTACGCGCTCAAAACGAAAGCTGGCTTTTTCACAGTACCAGGGGAATCATGAAAAAAAGAATCCAAGTTTAAGATGTTGAAGCAAGCTCTATTAAAAAGAAACGTAACATATCGTTCTTCTGCTGCCTCGCAATCCATACCAGTTGGTGCCACGAAGCTAACTACCTTGCCAGGTGGCTCCGGTCTGACCCTACGGTGTAGAGGGGGTATGTTCACCCCACAGGGGGGGGGGGGGGAACCAGTGCCGGAAGAGCTATAGCAGAATTCTTGGTATGCACTAGAAGAAAACGCGTGCTTTCGAATGTATCGAGTTTCGACAGTGCGTTGCACGGGACCGTAAAGCCATAAACATACGGACGGTTCGAACACAAAAGGACACACACGCACGTGCAGCGGCAGTACTCCGACACTGACACAATCTCGGTTTCCGCGGGGGCTGTCCTCAGCTCAACGCCCAATTGAAGGCCGATACTGGTGTCTGCAAGTTAAGCGGTGGCGTCCGCTAGTTTGTGGTACAACCGCAGCTGTTCGATGTCGACGGCCCTGTCAGCGTCGCTCCTTGACAGTGCAGTTCGTCGAATGAGGACGATGTTCTTCTCCCCGAAACCCGACATTCACATACGGTCCCTCGAAGGGGGGTCCAGAGTCCAGCGGTAAGCCCTGATGGCGCGCAGCACCTTGTCGCCATTTTTTAATCGTGGAACGTCATGCCTCGCATCGCAGCGGAAAGTCGAGTAACGCTGGCTTGTTGTCAACTTTTCCTTTGCTTCTTTCCGCGCTACTGCCAGTCCACGCTATCGTTCGGACTCTTCGATATCATAGTGGATCGCTCCAAGCTTGAGTTAACCCGGCAACTTCGGTTAGTAGTCGTGCATTAGCCAAAATGCGCTATACGTGGTTAGCTCATACTTTGCCACAGTGTTGGCGAGGACGGCATCAGCAAGTATGTGCTCCCAGTTTTGAGGCTGGCTGAGTAGCTTTCTCAGTACTTGCTTCAACGCAGCGACCATGCGCTATACGAGACCATTTGCCTGAGGACAAGCCGGTGGCGTTTTCAAGTGTTCGATTCCAAGTCTTCTGTGGAGCGAAGCCCTCTTGTTCATGAAGACTCTCGCCTGATCCATAATGAT
The DNA here is from genome assembly GCF_043290135.1 of Rhipicephalus microplus. Classification (NCBI taxonomy): domain Eukaryota; kingdom Metazoa; phylum Arthropoda; class Arachnida; order Ixodida; family Ixodidae; genus Rhipicephalus; species Rhipicephalus microplus. The sequence goes on along the minus strand of NC_134710.1, from coordinate 88,536,451 downwards.
CGCTTGGGAACAACGAATCGGGGTATTCATCGGTTCAAGTACGTCGGTGCTGTGGTACGATGACAGCATCCATGTATCGTGTGGCGTGGTCAATACAGACCAACACATTGCCCTCAATCTCCGTTTTGTTGAGTGGGCCAATGTGATCCAATGATATAACAATGCTGGGTTCGTACGGCACATCTCGGGGATTCAAACAGCCTTCACTCCATTTCGTGCGAGCATTGATTGCCGGTGAATTATGACATGACTGAACGTAAGATTTAATATCCTTGGATATTGATCGCCACCGATACCTTCGCGTGATGAACTCCTTCGTTTTGGTAGCGCAAAGGTGTCCATTGCTGTCGTGAAATATTTTGATGAAAGTGTCTTTAGCGCTCCCAGCACGACAATTCTCTTAACTGTGCGGCCTTTCTCAGTCATCTGTGTGGCTAGAAGGCCGTCGTCTGTCGAGTAGACGCTGTCATCTTTCGTTGATTGATTGATATGTGGGGTTTGACGTCCCAAAACCAGCATATGATTATGAGAGACGCCGTAGGGGAGGGCTCCGGAAATTTTGACCACCTGTGGTTATTTCACGTGCACCCAAATCTGAGCACCTGTCGTCTTTCGTTCTTTCATTCATCAACCTTGCACATTCATTCTGCGTCCATAGCTTGAAATTGCTTCAGCCTCTCGTGATTGCGAACAGTCATTGTATGCAGAAGCACATGCCCACCCGCATCCTCCATTTTGAGGACGTCTCCTAACGTTCTCTTCCAGTCGTGAAAGGGCGTCTGCTGCTACGTTGAGCTGACCGGGGCGATGCAGCACATCAAATGTGTACTCGCTGAGGTTGAGCGTCCTGCGGGTAAAGCGGTGGTTGGTCGCTCTCTTCTGCACGAGATATGTTAGGATAACGTTGTCTGTAAAGTTCCGCCATGGTGGTCTAGTGGTTAAGGTACTCGGCTGCTGACCCGCAGGTCGCGGGATCGAATCCCGGCTGCGGCGACTGCATTTTCAATGGAGGCGAAAATATTGTAGGCCCGTGTGCTCAGATCTGGGTGCACGTTAAAGAACCCCAGGTGGTATACATCTCCAGAGCCCTTCACTACGGCGTCTCTCATAATGATATGGTGGTTTTGGGACGTTAAACCCCACATATCAATCAACGTTGTCTATGAATATGGTGAATCGCAGTCCTCCTCACAGGTAGAAAGCAAATTTCTCAATTATTGCCCAGTGCAGTGCCATGCAATTGAAGACGTTGGAGTGAAGCTTTGAGTCGTGCTCGTTGAGTGATCGGCTTGCATATTCGATCCCCTAACTTTTCTTTGCCGTCTTGTCTTTGCGTAAGTACGGCTCCTAGTCCGGTTTGACAGGCGTCCACGACTTGCGTTGGGGATTCGGGTCGAAAGGTTGCCAGAACAGGTGGAGACTTCGGCATACTTTTGAGATCGTAAGCGATAGCTTGGCGTTCTGATGGCCACTAAAACTTTCGTCTTTTGAGACACTAAGTCTCTCAATGAACGTGTTATTTTCGGGAAGTTTGCGACAAACTTGCGATAGTGATTCACAAATTGCAAGAATGAGTACAACTTTTTTTAGGGTTGTCCTGTGGCTCGAGCTTGTTGATGGCTGCGATGCGTGAGCCATCTGGTGTTCGACTTTCATTTGTGATCACGTATCCGAGGAAAGTCACCTTGTCACGAATGAACTGGCACTTTCAAATGTCCATTATAAGCCGTTAAGCTTGACTCTGTGTAAAGCTTCTTCCAAAACCCTCAGCGATTCTGTAGCTGTTGATGCTCGATCCTTGGCCGGCATTGTCCATGTATGTAGCGGTTAGTGGCAAGCCATCGAATGTATGGCGCATCACTTGCATCGTTAGTGGCGCTTTGCAAAAACCGAAGGACGTTCTCAGGTATTAGTATTTCCTGTCTGGCGTGACAAATGCGGTTTTATGAATGTCGCATTCCTGCACTCGTATTGTTAAGAAAGTGGTCTTGACCTCCATGACGGTAAAGTACTTCGACTCGTGTCTTGTGATGTTCGATATCACGTCTTCTATGATTAGCATCGGGTATGATGAGTTTACCGCCTTTGCGATGAGTTTCGTTAATCGTGCACCATTCGTCGAGGCATTGTCGGGTGGTTCAGCTGGTCAATCACAATTGTTGGCTCAGCGTACTCACTGTCATTCGGTCGAACGATGGCCTTCACCAGGTATACTTATCAACTTGACGTTTGATGAATTGGTGGTCGGAAGGCGAGCATCTTTATGGCTGTGAGGCGACAGGTATGCTGTCTCGGAGCTCAATCGAATGCTCAACGTGTGGGCACAGTCCAAGCATGTCAGACTTCGTTGCAAATATGAAGCAGTTCTTGAGCAATAACGTGCACAGCATATTTTGCTCTTCCGGGCAGCTCACGTCTGATGTCATTGAGTAAACTGACTTTTCGACCTCTTTAGCAAAATCGCATCAAGTTTGGGTCCGGTGGGCTGAATACGCACAAATTTGGTTGTGTCGTTTTGTTGCTGACGGCAGAACGAGGCATTAAAAATATCAGCAGTCTTCCCATTGACAATTGAGCTTGACGTCTGATCACGTACAGTGAGGGATGGCATTTGGGTACTGTCCTCTTTAGTCACGTTCACCAATGTTACGTCATTCGTAGGGCGGAATATGACTTGAACGTTTACTTTTCCTCGCTGGTCAGATCCAAGAATGACATCAATAGGTTCCGGTAGGGGACATACCACAACATTTGGTTCGTAAAGTCCCAATCATTATGCCAATTTCGGCGGACATTTGCGGATTTATCGTGTGGTACAGAATTTCAATGTGGTTGCCTGATGTCCATGCAGTAAGTGTAGCTTTCGGTGGAAGGGCTTGCAGAAAGATTAGCGAGACGTTCGCGCCTGCCTCAATGCAGGCTTTGACAGGAGAAGACGCGTTGAGGAAGCCGCGCGTTGACAACAGGTAATGTTCCACCAGTAGACTCCATAAAACAGTTCACCTGCTTGACGAAAGTCTCGGTCGTGTTGTCCCAGCTCCTCGATTGTTCTCGGCTTTTTTTCTCCGCTCACTGCGTTGCTCTAGTTTTCGGCTTCGGACAATCTCTTGATATGAGTCTGTTTTCGTTATTGTTGAGGCATCGCTGCATAGATGGCTTCTTGAATGGGAAAGACGTTGCAGCACCTCACATTTTGCGTTCCGATTTCTTCGCTTGGAAGTCGGTGTGCCTCGGCTCCGTCTCGTCCGCCATTGCCATTGATCGTTGGCAGTCGAGAATTGGAGCTTTGTCAATGAGCTCGAGAACAGAGTCGCAACACTAAGATGCTAGCGAATTTACCCATTTATCTTCTTTAATGCCTGCCAATATAAGGGAGAAATGTTATTCGGTCCCCATGTAATATGGCGCCTTTTCCAGTATTGTGTTTTTCGAGTAAATTTACTCACTCTCTAAAAAATGGAGTATTTGGGGAGCGTTTTTGCTACACAACAATATTCGTCATCTACTTCGAGTACTTTTCTCGCGCTATCACAACGGTTCCGGTAGTTCACGGTCGCGAACGGCGCGCGCGTTATCAGTGTGACATAGCATTCCCGACAGGAAAGTGGCCAGCGCCGGGTTTTCAAGAAAATAAGCGCAAGCAAGACAGATGACGATTATTGTAGTGTATGCAGAACTACCCCCCGAATACTGAATTTTTTTCCTGTATAGTGATAGATTCTTGCCGCTGTAGCGTGCATATTGCTTGAAGTTCCAGAAATTCTTGCATTGTGATTTTTCATTTGAAGCGCTGAGAAATTTCTCGCTTCCACAATTCCCGATTTGCGATTAGTTTTCCATAGCTTAAGCGCCAGTCGCATGCAGTACCTCGTAAGCGAGTGATGGCGTTCACAAGTGTCAGCGACGGTGACCGGTGAGCCAGTGACGTTATTCTTTCGGTCTCGGCTATCCCAGTGTCTACGTCGCATTGAACTGAACCGTAATAAAATGGTATTACTGCTGACGTGTCGTTGGTCAAATGAACTTGAATGAGTTCTCGGGCTTCGACAACACACTCTGTCAATTGTCCTCGTGATGCGGCCATGATTGAGGGTAATCGAGTGAGATCGTTTGATTCCAATAGTCGTGAATTTCCATCTTGATTGTGTGCATGATCGGATCAACTTGATCGTGACTCACACGTCTCGTCGTTTTCGTGATGGCTGCCGTCGCGTTGGCTGTATCGTTGGTCGTTCGTAGTAGCCAGAAGTTTTACTTGACTTTTGAGCTCTTCGATTTCGGCGTGCAGCTTTGCGCTGGCACAAGAGAGGCTCCGAATGCTTGCCAGCTCGTCGCCGCTGGTAGGTGGTTGCATCGTTGTAGGCTCCTGCGTACCGCTGGTTCGTCAAAGTTCGTTGTCCTCGATGAGTCTCGTGACACGATCGGGCTTTCTGCCTGTGTGAGGAATGCGGCGCTGCTTGAGTTCGTCGGTAAGTGGAGTTCGCTGAGGGCTTGTCTGTCTTTGGACAAAAGCAAGCCCTCCGTCGCGATCGTTGATTAAGCTTGGACTGGGTTTCCGGTGGCTTCGGCAAAAGTGATTGCAACAGCAGATGACGTAATTGCAGAATGCCGTTAATTTAACAGACTTTAGTTAGCCGACTGCGCTACGTCAGAGGAATAATGAAAGAAAGAATCCAAGTTTAAGATGTTGAAGCAATTTCTATTAAAATGAAAGGTAACATGTCGTTCCGCTGCTGCCTCGCGATCCGTCCCAGTTGGTGCCTCGAAGCTAACTACCTTGCCAGGTGGCTCCGGTCTGACCCTATGGTGGAGAGGGGCTTTCTTAACCCCACGGGGGGCCACACCACTTCAGGAAGCGCTATGGCAGAATTCTTGGTATGCACTCGCAGAAAACGCGTGAGTTCCAATGCATGGAGTTTCAACGGCGCGTTACGCGGGGCCGTAAAGCCATAAACACTGCCCTATTAACGGTTCGGACACGAAAGGACACACACGCACATGGAGCGGCAGCGCTCCGACACTGATAGTATATAGCCTCCCGCGCATTTCACCAACTGTATAGTCCGTCTCGCACGTGTCACCGACTTCCTCGTCCAGACCGCATTTGGCCGCCTATATTAAACACTGACTTGCCCCAGGAAGCCACTAATTTGCTTCTGCTGGTATGGAACATATCGGGCCCTGCTTGAAAACACGGTGCACGATCGAAACATGCGCCCCGATGAGACGCAGTGTAGGACACGCAGTTGTCGCGACAGGAGGACACTGACGCGGCATGGCTCAATCGCTTCCCGCGCGCACCGCTTCGGGTGGCCCTCCGCTCGTTTCCTCGTCTCCGTGCTGACAGTTGCAGGACAAATGCGTACACTCGATGTCGCGAAGCGCGCATCCGTTCTAAAACGAGACCGCCGCTGATACCCTTTTCTCAGCGCAGCATCCCCTTGGGTTAATGCATGCAAGCGGAGTCCACCCTTGCCAAGAGAAAAGGAAGAAGCGGTGCGTCCAGCACGTCATCATTCGAAGGTTACACAATCTCTCGCCGTGCACCGTAAACGCGGCGGCACGACAACGGGCGATGATGCATGCGCCTTGCTTCCTCCTGTGCCGAGCGGATGCTCTTGTCGGCGCCTTTTCTTCAGCTAGTACGGCTCGTTGGTCCGCGCTAAAGCGACTGCTCTTGTAACATGTTCTCTTCGATAGCTCCGTCCCTTTGCAATCAGCAAGAACTTGTTCTGCGCAACGCGGAAAAAGAAAGGGGACACCGCGGGTGTATCACTGCACTCATCAGTTCGAGTATCTGCGAGAATTAAAGTAACCAAAGTGCACTGCCGCATCTCTTGCGCGCGGTTATCGTGGATGCAGCGAGTCCCACTAGTTACGGGTCGTGCCGATGGACTCTAAATAGTATGGTCTATACATAGGCTCTGTCGCACGTGGTGCACAGAGGGAAAAGGCTCTTCCGAGTACGAATCGTATTAACGAGAGAGAGAAGGAGTTGGCTAGATGAAAACTGGCAATTTTTGCTCGGTCATAATACACTCCTATATATGTTACGGGTTATGTGTAAATAGGAAATACACGTCATGCACGTGACTAGAAAGCCAATCAACGTATACGCCAATCTACTTTACACACACACACACACACGCGCACACACACACACACACGCACACACACGCACACACACACACACACACACACACGCACACACACACACACGCACGCGCACACACACACACACACACACACACACACACACACACACACACACACACACACACACACAAAACAGTTGCATGCAGTAACATATCGGAATGGTAGTAGAAAACTAACAATGAACAAGACATTGGGGCCCCCATTAAAATTGAGCGTTGAGCGCGCAGTGCGTCAAGGTTGCCCGGTTAGCCCACTGTTCTGCATATATATATATATATATATATATATATATATATATATATATATATATATATATATATATATATATATGGGAAAGAAGTGTATATTTAAGGGCTCGTTTTTTCGTGTTTTGACACAATAATAATGAGATCTAACAGACAATAATGCCAAGGAAAGTATAGGGGAAGTTATTAGACCGAATTGTAAAGTAAATATGAAGAAAGAAAAGTGGGTGAAAAGAAAACTTGCCATGAGCAAAAACCGAACCTGCGACCTTCGAATAACGCGTTCGATGCTCTACCACTGATCTACCACCGCGGCTATCCCCCTAGGCACTTTATTTGGTATATAAGGCAATTTAAACGTGGGAGTGTCAGTCAGTGCTATCTGTAGCCATGGCGGCGAGTGTGGCACACTCTTTATGAGCCTGTGAGGTGTCACGTAGCACGTGAACTTATTATGAATTGGTAGCTGACCAATAGTCCCTCGTATAAAACCTAACGGTACCAATTCTGCCAGCACGATACCCTCGTTAATGAATAACGGAAAGAAGTGTATAATTAAGGGCTTGTTTTTCCGTGTTTTGACACAATATTAATGAGATCTGACAGACAATAATGCCAAGAAAAGTATAAGGGAAGTTATTAGACCGAATTGTAATGTAAATGTGAACAAAAAAAAAATGGGTGAAAAGATAACTTGCCATGGGCAGGAACTTATATACCAAATAAAGTGGCTGCGAGGATAGCTGCCATGGTAGCTCAGTGGTAGAGCATCGAACGCGTTTATCGAAGTTCGCTGGTTCGGTTCCTGCCCCCGGTAAGTTATCTTTTCACCCACTATTCTTTCTTCATATTTACTTTACAATTCGGTCTAATTACTTCCCCTATACTTTCGTAGGCATTATTGTGTGTTAAATATCATATATATATATATATATATATATATATATATATATATATATATATATATATATATATATATATATATATATATATAGGGTTTTACTACGGCAATGGCTGTGATTATACTGCATGTTTATACATGACGCTGCTTTCAGTGGCGCCAAAGCAACTCAACACTCACACCACCATGTGTGCAACGCTATTTCACTGTTTTCTACTAAAGCCTGTAAGCATATGCCGGTTTCTCGATTCGGGGCTCGGTGGGAGCATTCCGATGGGGACGAAATGCAAGGACACCCGTGCACCCACATTTAGTTGCGCGTTATTCAAGATTCCCAGATTATCCCTACTGATCCGTGCCTCATGATCATATCATTGTCTTGGCCCGCCAAACCTTGAAAATTACCATTAACTAAATGGTAACTCACTCACTAGCTGCAAATGGTAGAAATTGCTTTTAAAACGGTAAAACGCAGTGTCATGAAATGTGGAAGGACTGCACGTTCTCTGTTTCGGACAACAAAACGTCAAAACACACCTGGCACGTTCGGTGAATATGGCTGTTCTGAAGAATAAAATTCTGCGTGAGTTGACCGCTGCTTGCTTGAGTCAAGAGCATTGTTTCACAACGGTACGAGCATCACCGCGATCTGCGAAACAAACAGACATGTGTTTGATTGCAGTATGCGAACGTTTCATCATTGCATCCATATCGCCAAACTTTCTTCGAGGGGGCGATTGGTGAACATCTGATTGACATCTACGTGTTCGGTGAACTGTCAGCAAGTTTTGTCTGACAAGCTCGCGTGCAGAGCCTTCTCGAAAAACGTGTAGGAATCACTCCTGACTTTTGTGTGCGGCCGAACGGAGCGAGATTCGTGACCGAAGTCGACAACGATATGAGTGTGACCGCACTATCGAGACGCTGCGGTGAAAAACAACTTCGTGTTTACGTCTGGAGGAGTGTGCGCATCTTTTCGAGAGCTGCGCTTCTTAGAATGAATATCCAAACAACTAACGCAACACAGTTGTGACTTCTGAAAAGCTGATGAGAGGATCTATACTCATTTTATTTGCCAGAAAAATTATTTTTCTCATTCTCATACAATATAGGGGAGGTAGCGCACTTTTGACTGTAATAAAGTGGAGAAGAGAGACACGACACTTGCGTGTGAAGTCCCTTTCGTCACCAATAAAATGCCACTGATGTGGTCTCAATCACATTTTCGATCATCTAGAATAAGTCCACACTGGTAAAACTTGAAGCACCACAAAATGTGTTCTAAAAAATTTGAGCATAAACAATACGTTGTGATTGGTATAGCCTGCACTATCTATACTAAAGAAAATGTTCATGACAGGTGTCTCAAAGTCACCTCAACTATAGCGGACTGCAGTCACAAAATTTAGTCCCACAAAGACCGGGACTCTGAAGATAGTGAGAGCGAGGGGGAGGGGGGGATTTCTTTGCCATTTGAAAGAACGCCTTTCCTATATCTCATATTTTGGTCAGAAGGGGAGAAGATGTGAGGTTTCAAAAAAAAAAAACATATCGACCCCTGACCATGGAGGACGAATTTTTCAGCAACTAAGAAGATTTTCTTTCTGCGAAATCTGTATACAGATTTCCTTGTGGTTTCGTGCAACAAACGGGTGGTTGTCCATTTTCTCTTTTTTAACCCTTCCGCCAAGTTGCGGGTTTCCGAAGAATTCATTTGAATTACTTATGTCCATGTGCTTCATGTTGTCGATGAATTCGCCCTCGCGCTGCCGATTTATAGCTTCCTGGTTAGCTCACTTAGTAGAGCGACCACTCCGGATAGGCGTTGGTGCCGGATTCTAACCCTGGACCAGCACGAATTCTTCGGCCACTAGAAATTTTTCTTTATCAGTACTCCGTACGCGTTTCCTTATGGCTTCGTGCTACAAACGGATGGTTGTAAATTTTCCGTTTCATATTAATACTGATTGCCGCAACGGATAAAATCTGTACGCTGATTTTAAAATATAGTTTTCATTCCACAGTGATGTTTCAACTCACAGTGACCGCATGGGGTACCTCACTAAAAAAAAAAATTGCTTGAGTTTAGTCGTCCCATCGGTGTCGCTTACACGAGCAATACTCTGTTAATTGCAATATGCGAGAAAATAAAGCTATTAATATTAAGCAAAGTCAAAAATTTTTATTCTGTGCAGAGCCGCGGGCCATGTGTTTGATTCTCGAGTGTTCCTCGTCTCTTTGTTTTTTTTTTTTTTTTATTGAACCTTCGCGTTTAGCTGGAGCACCCCACTCTCATATTTCAAGGGACGAGGAGTTGAACTATGTGTCTATTCAACAGAAATTAGAAGTGAGGGGGGGAGGGGCAGGAGGATAATGCAAAGGACATATCCCGAAATAAGAGTACGTATTCGCGAAAATATCTTACGTAAGAGCACTTCGTATACAAGGGCGAATTTCAGCCAATCATGCGATTGGATAATTAGAGAAGGTGGCTGACCTACGACGAAGAACACATTCGTTCCCAAGGAGATCGAGTACCGTTGGTGTAGCGGTGACTAGTGCTTTTCACATGGCGGTAATAAATGTAAGTAGTATAAAAAGAAGTAGCATATGCTCCGAAAATCAAGCATGCGCGGAGTTGTCAAAGACGACCAAACAGAGTGCCACGATGTAGTATGAATCAGTATTATTTTAATTAAACTACAGAGAGCGACGATCAAACCTAATGATCCCCCTCACCGATCATATGTTGCATAGGCTCTTCTAAAGTAGCATAGATCCCTATACTTCAACGAATGGTACTTCCGCCTGTGGCAATGCGACAAGCCTTCGTTATCGGCAACGTTGACCAGTATTCGCATTCCGCGTGGGATGAAGAAATTAACAGCTGAGCGTTCTGCAGCCGCCTATAGATGTTCGCAGCGAAACCGACATCGCCTAAAACTGTTACGCCTGGAAAGCCATTCACCGGCTGTATATCGTTGCGCAACTGTTTCCTGTGCTTTGCGCTCCCGCCTTTCGCAAACGCCGAAAGGCGCAATTTCTTCGATTGTACGGAGATGGTGTATAACGAGTCCTTCTTTCCCTTCATTCAAGCTCAAGGGATTCGGACGGAGAAGGGTAATAGAGGAAGGGCAGTTAGAGCACCATTCCTGTTGCGCCACCGGATACGAGTGCCCGCATCGCAGAAAGCGCAACGGCCAGCAGCCGGCCACGCGAAAGCGGAAAAAGAAAGCGGCTTATCGCGTTCGAGAGGTGCTGTGCTAAGTATGGAAACACAGCGCGAGCGGCACTTTTCTCTTTCCTTGATATTTCTATCGGGCAGCGGTCATAATGGATTGCGCTTTTTCAGTTCGTCTCCCGAGCGCGTGGACGGCGCTGGCCGGAACCCGTCTAATTACACCGCGCCGGCGCTCACGGCACGCGCCGCTGCCCCGCGGCTTCTCCGGCCGACGTCACGACGACGTTGGAATCTGGCCGGCCGACGGAGATGCGAAGCATCGCCCCGGAAAGATACAACGGAACTGGCGGACGGCGTATAACTGTCTCGGGACACGGTCGCCGGCTCTATAAAACCGCTCGCCAAGACCGCTATGCTGCCGCAAGCAGCGGCTTTTCCCTTCGAAAGAAGGCGCACCCGCCGCCTGCCGTCTGACAGAGGCGTGCCGACGGCTCGAGGAAGGATCGCTTGACGAGACGGTGACAAAGTACATAGTGGAGAGAGATACGCGTATGCATTACGGGCAAAGGCGGCGGCTGTGGAGGGCGCTCGTTTAGCTTCGTCCACTGATATATATACGGAAGCGATCTCTCATAACACCGACTGACGGGTGAAGGCAGATTTCGCGCCTTGCCACTCACACTGCCGCCAACTCTCGCCGCGATTGGGGGGCGGAGACTATGTCAGCCGAGCCAAGTGGAGCGGAAGCCACCGAGTACGCCAGATAATATGCGTGGCAACGACCATCCGGTCTTGGCCAAGGTGGCGTCCTACTCTTCCTAATGAGCCGCCGATCAGACCGAACAGCGGCCTCTCACGCACTCTCGTGCGAAGCAAAATGGCGAGAGAGTCTGAGTGGCACTTCTATTAGTATATACTGCGCGGCTTGTTAACAATGTGCTGTTTCCGAACGCTGTGAAGTAATGACGCTTCAGATTAACAAGGAGGCCGGGAAGAAAGTGACTTCTTACAGGAGTATAAAAAGGCAGCTTAATTTGCGTGCAGTAGGGGTAATCAACTTACCTCCACTATACACAAATCACACGCGCGCCTCCCACTCCCATTAGCGTTATCTCTCCGCCGTGCAGTTTCCACGCAAGGCAGCTCCATAGTGCTTTCGTGTGAGAAATACAACCAGCTTGTATACGCACCGTAGGAAAACGTTGCATCGGAAAGCGGTATCATTTGAACGATTCCATGCACAAACAGCGACGCAACTCGCAAGGGGCTACATGCGTTTACCCTTCAGCGGACATTTTCCATTTGTAAAGAAATAAATGGTATTATAGGATGTCGTAAAAAGAAATCACTTACGAATGTTAAACGCTATCATGGCACCCATACGTATTAGTGCACGAAGTCACAAAGGTATATATATATATATATATATATATATATATATATATATATATATATATATATATATATATATATATATATATATATATATATATATATATATATAGACAATAATGCCAAGGAATGTACAGGGGAAGTTATTAGAACCAATGTAATGTAAATAAGAAGAAAGAAAAGTGGGTGAAAAAATAACTTGCCGTGAGTAGGAATCGAACCTACGACATTCAAATAACGCGTCCAATGCTCGAACGAGAGCCGGGATTCGATCCTGTGACCTGCGGGTCAGCAGACGGGTACCTTAGCCACTAGACCACCACGGCGGGGAAGAGATAAATAGTTTGTATACGATGAAGCAGCCCCTGAAAATAATTTGAAGGACATCTTGTAAGTTCAATAGTGTGTTCGGCAAAAGTGTGATCATTCGACTGGCAATATCATGTCTTTTTGTGCATGTATAGCGTTCGTTATAGCGTTTGGTATCGGGAGAATCCACAATATCTGGGCGCTTTTTCGAATAGCTTGCCGTGGAATCGCTTGTCGTGAAATTGCTTGCAATGGTCCCTCGCAGGAGAAGGGCAGACGCTTGCTGCTCCTCTGAGAGAATGTCGCGCTAGCTGGTTCTACTCAAACCACAAGTACTGTATGTCGGCAATAATAAGCACTATGCATGCTAATAACTAAAAATTTGTTGCTACTGTTCATATTTTTATGTTTGGCTGAGCAGCAATGTCCAAATATCGGATGAAATTTAGCAGAACATTTGAAATAAAACCAGCCACACAATTGTGGCTTTTTATCATCAGAGAGACGAAATATATATGGACATGAATCGAGGGACGCATAGACAGTAGTAGGCATGGGGCATTATAACTACATGGTGGTCGATCAATTGCAAAATGCTTCAGCAACAGGAAAGGTCTGTGAATTTTCCGTCCCAGTTTGTCTTTTTTTTTTACTTTCTTGCTGGAATATACAATGTTACTTCTCGTTTCAAGAGAAAAAAAAAAATCTCGCTCAGAATATATCATTTGGTGCGTAGTCTAGCTAAGCCACGTGAACGCCTACGGGGGCCGTCTTGAAAGGCTGGTTGACAACAAGCAATGCGGAAATAGTCCCATAGTTGCGACGTAACAGCGGGGTTCTCAATGCATTGGATCCTATGGCAGTTATATCGGGCCCGGTAAAAAACGACGTAAAAAGACGGGAAAGCGCAACACCCGGAAACGCAACAGCCGGGCTCTGCTGTAATTGTCTGGATAATTTGCGAGCGTAGAGTTTCATTATAGGTTTCAGAATTCTCTGGAACCCTGCTTTAAGACCGCACAAGTATGGTGACTCATTTTTCTAGCGTTAGTCACCGTCTGCAACATCCTCACAGAAGGCGCTTCCCGCGAACACCAAAACGCGAGTTTTGCGATAAATTTTCACGAAGCCATCATGTTCTAGATGGGTACGATCTTCCACATGGCCTTCACATTACATTCTGCAGAGGGCTTTTATTCCACTACCACAATATGCAATAAAGCCTTCATAGAAGGTGTCCTCTTTTTACATTTGGCTTACTGCTCAAGTGCACTAAAATTTTTTATTTAAATTTTCGTAGCATACCTTATCTCGTGCCAGCATAAAGCAACGTCATATCTGTTAACGGATGTCTGTGCACAGCTTATGAAAATATCGAATGTTAGACAAACATGTGGACTCGAAATTGTATCACTTTTTGTACAAACAACTTTACAGCATTGTATTTGTATCGAGGTACGATACAAGACATTGAGATGATAAGCATTACATAATCGCATAGAAGATAATAGCAGAATTAATGTACGATGTCTGTTAGAGAAGTATCTGGCCTTCGGTCGAAGGAAAAATAAAACCTGACATTACTGGAGTGTTGGCAACCCAATCACCCTCATAGTAGTCTCCTAGGGATTCCACACACTTAACCCAGTGGTGCTGCCATTGTTGGAAGCATTTCTACAAGGTCTTTTTCGGAATGGAGATTGGTTCAGTAGCCGTTGCAGCAATGTTGCCCTGTTTTGTCTGAAAACGTGCTCCTTTCAATGGTCTCCCGATTTTGGAAAACAACCAGAACTCACACGGGGCCATATCAGTAGAACAGCCTGTTAAACGACGGCAGTTTGGTTTTTCGCTAAAAAATTCAAATCAAGTGCAATGAAGGTGCAGGAGCACTGTCGTGATGGATGCGTCAATTTCCTGTTAACCACAAGTACAATCTCTTGCGCCTCACACCATCTCGCAGTTGGCGAAGGATATGCCTGTAGTGCTTTTTGGGTGATTTTTGGGGGTTTTGAGACGTAAAACCCCACATATTAATCGAATCGATTTCATTAAATTTTGGATGATGGTATGACGTCATATGCGACGTTTCCACTCATGTAACATGACTTTCCCGCATGTATAACAGTGACCGGAAATTTCGCCACTCTACCACATGAAAACACGCCGCTCCGCCTGAAGCGCAGCCGGCAGCGCGTATATTGCAGTAGCGTGTCGCACTTCCCACTATGTCGGAGAATACTACATAGTAAACATCGCTGTAACGCATGAGATGAATCCCACAACAAATCAAAATAACGTATTAACCCATAACCGCAGCGCCGGGGCATCGACAGTATATACCGCGGACGCGCATGATTCGTGTACTATAAAGGCCCACCGAACGCTGTTGAGGTGCGTGGAGCGCATGCAGGTGCTGAGCCGAAACGCAGAAGGAAAAATCGCTGCGTGTGGTTAGACCATTACACCAGCGCCGGCCGGGAATTACACGCGTCCGAGAACGCGCTCCTCAACAGGCACAGCAGGCACACTTCGCACTTCCTCCAACCACATTTATAGACCGACGGTCACTCTCCGCGTTACGAGCAGTCGTTCGCGTCATTATTAGGCGAGTCGATCACAAAAAAGATCAACGTTAAAGAAGAGACATAAAAAATGAATCGTGCTGGTACGCGCATTTTCTCTCAGAAAAAAATGTGTGCGTGGGTCGCAGCGTTTGCCGCTCAGCTCCTGCTCGCATCGTTAAAAAGAAAAAAAAAACTCAAAGTCGTGCGGATTCAGCAGGCCACCCGCTGGTTTACTTTATCCTCCCCCACGCACATCGCGACCAGAAAGATAAATGGTAACGCCCTAACTAACGGTCTTCGATGAATTAAGGTGAGAAAGCCACGTTAAGTGCTCACGTCCGACGCTCGCTGAATTTCGGGAGGGAAAGTACGAGAAACGACGTCCTCCCGCGCGCTATCGGCGACGATGCCGCGCATGAGGTGTGATATAAAGTAGTGCGCCACGCGTCCCCATTCGGCCTCTGCGGCCCCTCTCACTGGTCCACGGTCGCGCCATCGAGACCATCTCGCCGCGCTCGATACCGAGGGGGCGTGGACAAACAATAGGAGCGGGACGCCACGGGCCTTCGCGCGGTGAGGTCGATGCCGACTTCAGTGGAAGTAATCGTTTCGCCTTTGGCTGGCAGCAGTTTCCCCGCCGTGTGGGGTCAAACGGTTCACTTCTTCGATAGAGACTTCCGGAGCAGCGTTCATATCACCAGCGCACCCCCGTCGTCGGGCGTTGGTACAGATAAAAGCGCTGCACGGTATATGCTTGGCCTAAAATGTGCCGCGCGTACTTGGCGAATCTCTACAACTTCGTTGCCCCGCATTGTTCGTGGCGATATCTTGCACTTACAGCAGTCGCTAATTGTGTTTAACGGCGCATGACGTCGCATCTGGATTGCGGTGGGCTGTGCGGCGGCAAAGGCACTTGTAGGAGATTATGCACTGCATGTGTCGGTGACAAGATAGAGGGACTGCATTCGATTCAGCGCCAACTAGCCGTGCCATGCCTGAAAAGAAAGGCCGTGGTTGAAATGTCACGACGAGGCGGGAGCTCGTAAGTCTCTGCGAACACATACTTCTTCACGGAACGAGAGGTAAAAGAATAAACGATGGATGCTATTACCTCTACTACTACTGCTACAACAACAACAACAACTACTATACTAATAGTACTACTACTACTACTACTACTACTACTGATAATAATAATAATAATATTAAGAAGAAGAAGAAGAAGAAGAAGAACGATGAGGGCCAGAACAAGTTATGACAATAATCACACAACAAAGATGTCGTGTCCGCATAAACTTGACGAATTTAATTTAAGAGGACAAATTGTTGGGCAAGTTGGTGGTCCATCATACTGACAATAGCGCAACAAAGGCCAAGGGATAGGAAGAACACATACGAGCGCTGAACTCACAACTGATGTTCGTTTCGGAAAAGGGGCAGAATATAAAGAAAAAGACATGTGAACAGAAAATTGCAAACCGTTATTTGAAAAAAAAAAAAAAAAGAGGAATCACCCAGCGCCTCTTACGGTGCTCATGCGCGCGGGACAAATAGCGGACTTCTATTTCCGTCAAAGCGATGGACGGGATGCTCACGCAGGTATTGCCAAGTCTTGCCATTTCTGCTACCACACTGATCTCGCTCGTCAGATAAGAACCAGATCGCCCCACCACTCGGTGACTTGCGAATTGAGGTTTGCGTCCAGGAGCGCCGCGCGTGCTGTAATGAACTATAGCCTAAGTGCCCGCTGTATATTTGGCGAACATTGTTACTGTGTTGCGCAACTGGTCCTTCACGCATCGGCCGGTCTGACCGATGTACCGCTCACCGCACGTCAGCGGGATGCCGTAGACCACACCCTCTACACATTCGGTGTAGCGGTCTCGGTGCTTCACCTGACAATCCGGCTCCTTCTGTTCTAGCGATGTGAATCAGGGGAGCAAAGAATGCCACGCGAACCTGAACGCGTTTTGCTACATTTTTCAATCCTTGGGAAACACCATGGATACAAGGCACAGCGGCCGTCTTCATTTTCCTGCATTCAGAAGTGGCGCCTGCCTCCTCAACCAGGCTACGGCGAAACTTGTTACATCTAAGTATAGCCTCAGCCACAGTTGCCACCACATGCCTTGGATAACCCGCTTTTTCCATGCGCACAACCTGCTGCGTGAACGATTCATGAACTGCTTGCCCGCATGACTTCTCGAGAGCATTTTTCAGGCAAATCTTAACGATACCCCTTTCACTAGTTTATAATGTGCCGACTGATAAGGCATTTGCGGCTTCCGAGCACACGGTTTATATCCGCAGCAGACCAAACCATATATACGAAAATTCTTATGGCATAAAATGACTGTATAGCGAGCAAAAGTGAGTCATAGCATATAAATCATGACATGTATGTCATGAATCTCATGATTTACATATCATGGTCTCGCTGCGTTTGTGGTGGTTTCGTTCACATGACATATCCCAAAACTGGTATGGTATGAGATGACTGAATGACGAACATAAGTGGCCAGCCGTAACGTGGAAATCATGATATGCATGTTTTTTAAGAACATGACTACATGCCACGCTTATGATGTGCTCACGGTCGTTTCCCTAGCTTCACATATACCAAATTTCGTATTATGTGACGTGAATGAATGAAGAAGGTATATGACTGGTGAAAATAAGATAATAATGACATGCGTGTCATGTAAGAACATGACTACATGCCATGCTTATGATGTGCTCGCGGCCGTTTCGCTTGCTTCACATATACCAAATTTCGTATTATGTGACTTGAATGCAAGAAGAAGGTATATGACTGGTGGAAACATGGTAATCATGACATGCGTGTCATGTAAGAACAATGCTGCATGCCACGCTTATGATGTGCTCGCGTCCGTTTCGCTTGCTTTACATATACCAAATTTCGTATTATGTGACTTGAATGGATGAAGAAGGTATATGGCTGGTGGAAACATGGTAATCATGACATGCGTGTCATGTAAGAACATGACTGCATGCCACGCTTATGATGTGCTCGCGGCCGTTTCGCTAGCTTCACATATGCCAAATTCGGTATTACGTGACGCGAATGGACCACGAAGGTAAGTGACGCATCCAAACATGATAATCATGATATGTGTGTCATGTAAAACATGACCACATGCTACGCTCATAGCGCGCTCGTGGCCGTTTTGCTGGCTTCACTCACACCGAATTTCATACTAGGGGACGTGAATGGACGAAGGAAACAAATAACAGGCGCAAACATAATAATAATAAGATCGAGGTCATATACGGCATAATTTACATGCATACCACTGCTGGGGCTGGTAATGCACGTTTGTGGTGCCGTCGTTACACGACTATAAACAACACACTTGCATCTTATGCTGATAACTGAGTGCACATAACATTTCTATTTGTGTTTACTTTGTACTACATCCATGCGTCTTGTTACGTTATGGTGATTTTAAAGTGGCATATCAACTTTCGTCATTCGTGCTTCGCATATCATCGATTCCAAATGTACGTGAAATCTGCAATTTTTTTTCTTTATTCTTCTCTGTTTCGGAAATAAACTTCAATTGGAAGGTCAGCGCTCGTCTGTGTTCTTTCTATCCCTTGTCCTTTGTTGTGTTCTGGTTATGTGCCTGATTGAACGGCTTTCGCCAGTGAATTTAGGTGAAGCTCATTATGCCACAATTACTAAAGCTTGCATTTTCTATACCTCAAAGTTGGGATGGGTTCTGTGCATAAAAAAACTTCAATTGTCGCGTTTTATATTACCGTAAGCTCTACTAATTATCTAGTGAATTATTTACTTTTCTTGATTACTGTAATAAATGGTGCGCTTATCCATCTTGAAATGCCTGCCACTGCAGAAAAGGCAACTCTGCAGGCTGTGAGCAAATATGGCATTTTCCTGATGTGTGAGGATTTTAGACATATTTCTTGAAACACCAACTAGTAGTATGTTTGTCGTGATATACCAAATGACTGAAAGCTATGCTTATTGCCGTGTATGCCCATTTCGGCTCGATAAATATTATCAGCAAATATGTAATGTTTGCCTTCTTTTTCTACATACAGGCTCACATTCTATTTTTTTGTTTTGTGGTAGTAGTTCCAAGTTTGTTTTTTGTTTTTTTTTTTGCATAAAATGGCGGGTCATATATCATTCTACAGTAGTTAAAACTTCCTCAAGCTTGTCCCTGGTGGTGCCAATGATAGGTTCAGATATAATGCATGCATAGTCTAAAATTGGTCGAGCGGGTCTTTTTCATGGAGGTTCGTAGATCCGCTGCCGAAAGAGCTTCGAGCTATGCCGTAGCTGTATCTGATAATAATAGATGATTTATGAACACTGCGATCAGTGGCAGAAGACATTCTCACCAATCGCTTCTTTTGTCAACACGTGTGAAATCGAGAACAATCAAGAACGTGCGACCTTCGGTCCAGCGACCGGGCACCGATGATAGTGGACAAGCCTCTGCCGCGCTCAAGCACCTCGGATATCTGCATACACCAACGAGCCGTATCCCACGAACGGTTTCTTTTTAGTCTGTTTTTCTTTAGAATTGGTTTTTATGCAGACCATTGATGTCCTTCCGCATTTCACATCTCTTTTAAATGCATCTCGTCGATCTGGCCATAGTGGAAGGTTAGAAACACTTCCGCAACCGGGCGATCTTTCTTCGCGCGGAACACCGCGTGCTCCGCTACCTTCGCCGGCGCGTTACAAAAGCCGCGAATTTATAGAAACGCGGTTGCGTAACGGCAGCAAGGCGCATCGATGTGCGTAACAGTGCGTGCGTGCATTCGTGCAGCAGACTCCTTTTCGCGAGACGCCTGGGAACTGTCGGCGTCAGCCACGCGCGTTCACCGCACCGACGCCCAAGACACTTCCCCGTTTCTCAGCGGCGGAATGAATCGCGTGTCGAGGGATCGTACTCACGTGCACAAAGCAGGCCTGCCCGTTTTGACACAGCGGGCGTTGCGGATCGTTCCGAGAAAGGAAAAAAACTCGCCACCGATCGTCGGCCGGAGCGACCAGTTGGTGTCGTGGTCTATAGAGATAGCGTGTCCCAATATACATATCTATAGGCTGCGCGAAACGCGGATAGCGCGGCTTTCCGACCAGCCGGAAGATACTGCTCGAGATACTCGATTACGTAACACCGTTTCTCTAGGTCCCTTGCCTCAAAGTTTATTTTTGTTGTTGTTGTTGTTGTTGTTCTTGCCATACCGTACCACGTTACTACCTGGCATATAGAAAAAGAAAAAAAAAAGATGCCTTTGTAGCTTTTTGCGGTCGATGTCGACGGCGTTTCTTCTCTATCGCGATTAGCCTACGCTGACTGAGCAGCCGGGTTGGATTAGCGTATTGCTTTAATCACTCCGAACTTTCGCTGAAACACGTGGCAATGGTGTGAAGCGCGAGAGAGTAGGTACTTACGCGAGAGAGAAAAAGAGGTCACTTCACCCAGCGCATCGTATATGCGCGCAACGGATATGACGTTGAGATATTAAGAACGGAAATAGAATACGGAAAGGGTAGTAGTTAGTTTTACATGCTCCGAACAGAAAACAATGAGGTAGGCATTAAATTAATAATAATAAATAAAAGGGGGAATCGAAAGCTGTAGCATATTTAGATTGTTGTTAAACAGATGTTTTCACCACCGTTGTAGAACCATAGAGCTTATAAAAAGACAACCTCAATACGCAATCGGTATGCACATTAGAGCCAAAATAACGACGACCCGAACTCCAGCCATTGATTCGAAAAAAGCTCCTGAACAGACACTAGCAGAAGAAGGAAAGAGACATCCCAAACGGTGACCATCATGGTCGTGGCCCCGCCGCGGTGGTCTAGTGGCAAAGGTACTCGGCTGCTGACCCGCAGGTCGCGGGTTCGAATTCCGGCTGCGGCGGCTGCATTTCCGATGGAGGCGGAAATGTTGTAGGCCCGTGTGCTCAGATTTGGGTGCACGTTAAAGAACCCCAGGTGGTCGAAATTTCCGGAGCCCTCCACTACGGCGTCTCTCATAATCATATGGTGGTTTTGGGACGTTAAACCTCACAAATCAATCATCATGGTCGTGTGATGGCGATAAAAAAGTATAAACAATTTATCTATGCATGCTCAAGCCTGAATTATCTACCGTTCAAACCGATATCTACGCGACCTGAAACGAAAAATGACTGTTCATGGTGTGCCACAGTAGATTTTCATGAACGATAACTGAACACTGGCGGACGCACTTTGATTTGATTTATGGGGTTTAACGTCCCGAAACCACCATATGATTATGAGAGACGCCGTAGTGGAGGGCTCCGGAAATTTCGACCTCCTGGGGTTCTTTAACGTGCACCCAAATCAACGGACGCACTTCCATTATTGAGTTGTGGTGTTTAACGTCCCAAAACCATTATATGATTATGAGAGACGCCGCAGTAAAATTTCGACCACCTGGGGTTCCGGAAATTTCGACCACCTGGGGTTCTTTAACGTCCACCCAAATTTGAGTACACGGGCCTACAACATTTCCGCCTCCATCGGAAATGCAGCCGGGATTTGACCCCGCGACATGCGGGTCAGCAGCCGAGTACCTTAGCCACTAGACCACCGTGGCGGGGCCGCACTTCCATTATTAAGGCGGATGCCTTAGTTGCGTCGTGGAACGCGAAAATAAATTAATAATGCAAAAAATATAATCACGTGATGACGTCGCAGGTCGCCAAAATTTTTGAAGTTACTGTGTCACATGACGTCGTGGCTTGATCAAAGGTGGATCGATCACGGAGGCCGTGCAACACCGGCTGAAGTGCCTATGCGATCCCCGAATGCAGTTGAGAGCCACGCTAGTCTCAGAAAGCTATCGGAAGGGGGCGGAGCAGTATATATGAGAAGAAAAAGGTGGCCCTCGCCTTCCAGTCGTCCCAGGTGAGTGCTTAAAAAACCCTTTGAGTATTGTTGATATGATAAACCTGATCCTGTAAGGCGCGCTCTTAGTTACTGTATCTGAACGAAACGGTGTTGCTATAAGCAACAAATATTGGGATAGCGTTTGCATTCTTGGCAATGAAACAAATTATTAGAAGGTGCCCCTGTGGTTGACTGCCTTTTTACTAAATTCACTTTTTATTTTTGTAACGGACGATACAATTAATACATAATAGATATGACAGTTGAAAGGAACTTCGTGTTGTATACTGCACTCATACAGAATTCTACGAATCTGTTCGTGTTTTCTTTTGCATAACAGTTTCCAGACCCCCCCCCCCCCCCTTCTCTTGCCTTTCATTTGCTGTGTCTATATGCGCGGAAGCGCTAACATTCACACGGTCGCCAACGTGGACATATCGTTAATTCCATGTATTTGCACTATACCTTCACGAGAACATGCGGCAAGATACATATGTAGGGAATACGGGCAACATTCCTTTTGTTCTCGCTACTTTCTGCAAGCCTGTGCGAACCAAAATAAGTGATCAACTTCTCGATTGGTTCCGCAATAGTGCGTGGTAACTATAACGCGAGCATAAGCTACTACTAATGAACTCATAGGCTGCGCGTTAATGTTGGCACTAATCTTGCGCGCACGCACTTTGGTGTGGGCGAGCATTATTTTAAGAATATATAAGTTCTATCTTTATTAGCCTTTTTGGCTTTAAGGCATGTACAGTTGAAATTCGATTTAACAAAAGTTATTACTGTGCTCGAATCATCTTGGTCATTCGGGAACTTTGTAAAGTCAACAACAAAATTTTTTTGGTCTCTTGAAATCTGAACTTGGAACGTAGTGACGCGCAAGAGACCATCACCGCATCATTTTTTGCTGCCGACCCACTCCTGCGCGTGTGAAAAGTTCGCGAGGGCTTTCCGGATGGTCCCGTGAAGCCATGACAGGCTACCGACTATATGCGAAGATGGAGAGAACGAATACGGGGATTGTCCGTCATCACTACTGAAAGCGATCACTACAGTGGAACTTTGATTGTTTTAAATGTGAACAGTAAGCTTCCTGTGCACTTCAAAAAAAAAAAAAGGGGGGGGGGGGAGAAAGCTCATGAAAGGGTTATCTTGCGGGATTCTTTAACGTTGTTATCGCATTAGACTTAATTTTTGAATACTTTGGCTGAAACAAAATTGCGGGTTCATTAGTCCCGCTGGCTGTCTCGCGCTGCGTAATTATTCCCGCAAATACGTGCGGACGTTTCACTGGCATAAGAAAACGAGAATTTCTTTTTTCCGCAGTGTTTTTCTCCATACAAAATTCCCAGTACTTTTTATTCTAGCGCTGCTATTCACACTCTGAAACGAGGCGTAATTAAGTGGCGTTAACGCGAAAAAAAAAATGCCGCTACTCTCGTTAACTTCATCTCTGCCATAACAATAACAAAATGTAGACGCAGTAAACTTGTCAATGGCCGTAAATAGGTGTCCGCAGTAGAAGCTAGTAGACTGGGCGTGATCTAAGTGGACAACCGAGCAAAGCATAATGCAAACCGGAGCTCCAGGGCCTGAACGACGCTGTCGCGGCGCTGCGCTGCTCGTTCTACGCAGGCGGGGCACGCAGCAGTGTCACCGGGGACCACCTGCAACCGCTAATTGAGACTGAGCAATCACGTATACGTTGGTTCTAGGGTGCACCAAGGCCTCCGCATGCCGGCCGGCCGAGAGTGATCTAAGGAAAACGAAATTACCAGGGTCCACGATCAACGGCTAATAACGGAGGTTGAAAAGAGACGGTGATGCGCGTGCCCGCACTCGCGAGACAGCGACGGCTTTAATTAGCTCGACTGTCGCGTGGCGGTCGACCGGACAGCGGCGCGATCGCTAGCGTTCCGCCTCGGGGTTGCACTGCTTCACCTCCTCCTCCTCCGTGCACGACGCGGAAGCAGACGTGCGACACCGCTCCTCCCGGCGGCGAGCCAGGAGGAAGTGCAGCACGCACGACGACGAACGGCATGTTGCAGCGCCGAGCGCCCATGCCGAGTGCTAAATGACCGCGCCACCGATCTCAGTTTCCGCCGCCGAGCGAGCTTTCTGTTTGAACAGCGCCTGCGCGGCTTTTACCGGGCAGCCCCCGTTCCGTTCGGCCGCGCTCGGGTGAGTGAAACGGGAGGCACACGCGCGTGCAGCGGATCGCCGCTGAGATATCGGCTTCGGGCGGTGCGCGAGCCACCCGCCTATAATGAACGCACTGCGCCCGACACCGTGCTTTTCGCCTCACGGGGCGAGCGGCCAGGTAAACCGTACCATAGTTTACGGCCGCGGAGAGCTCGCTCGGCCAAGCAGTGTTATTACGAGGCGGGGATGCCGGGAGTGCTGGAAAAGCAAGCAAACAGAAAATTAGCCCTCTATTGACTCGCGCGTGAAGCTGTCAAGCGCTGCAGGAAACAAAGGAGGCCCGGCGACAGAAAAAGCGAAACCGTTAATGCGCTTCTCATAACTGATTCCTTCACGGGAACTCCGGATGTGCGTGTGTGCAGGTTCGTTAACTGTAAGGTGTTACTGGGCACAGGGGCGTAGCCAAGGCGTGGCAAATCGGGCACGTGACCCCCCCCCCCCTGAAATTTTTTCCCCATGGCATAGATAGCGAAAAATGGCGATTTTAGGGGGTGCCCCTTCCGAAATCAAGGCGGCGCCCCCCCCCCCCCTCCCCCGAATAAAATTTCTGGCTACGCGCCTGAGTGGGTGCGCCCAAAGGAACTTACGTTTTAGTTCTTTGGGCGTTTAATAATGAGCAATTCGTATGGAAGGTCCCGTGCTACGGTGTCGAGAACTCAAACATGACTGAAGGCACGCCACGCTGTACTCCATTGTGCGAGCACCAGCAAGGGTTCGTGTACTTCGGTCATTATAGGTGCTCACACGTGAGCACGTGGCCGCGAAAGAAACGTGCAAAAAGCGGAAGTTATTAAGCGTGCGTGTGAGTTAGGGTTGAAATGATATTAAAGCGGGGTTATTGTGATGCGGCTAACTTCTGCACAGGAGTGCCCGTGGTCGCCCCGCCGCGGTGGTCTAGCGGCTAAGGTATACTCGGCTGCTGACCCGCAGGTCGCGGGATCAAATGCCGGCTGTGTCGGCTGCTTTTTCGATGGAGGCGGAAATGTTGTAGGCCCGTGTGCTCAGATTTGGGTGCACGTTAAAGAACCCCAGGTGGTCGAAATTTCCGGAGCCCTCCACTGCGGTGTCTCTCATAATCATATGGTGGTTTTGGGACGTTAAACTCCACAAATCAATCAGTCAAGGCGAAGGTCGCAGTCAATGTGTGATCACACTGCCCCCGCTCAGGTGCGTTTCTCCCTTTCGATACTTTGGTGCCCGCCCACGCGTAAGCGCGAAATGAACGACTTCGGAGTGTCGGCAGCCATTCCCCACATTTTCGGCATTTCCCTCGCATGCGTCAGGCTCATTTATCTCCAGTTATTCGCGTCCGCACACCCCCGATTGCCGGAGCCGATAATCGTGAAAGAGAAAAGACGCCCTCGGGGCCCTCGGCACGCGAGTTTCTTAACGCAGGCGCGGCACGAGGAAGTGCCCTGCCCGCGCGGCGCACGTGCAACTCGGCGTGCGTACGTGTCACCGGCGCGAACGCGTGCGCGCGGTTTCTTCAGCGCCCCTCACTACGACCAGTAGGGTACTCTGCTTGATCTCAAAGAGCCTATTTCACATGGAAGCAACGCGGACCCGCACGACCCTCCTATTCTGAGGAGTGAAAGCGAGGCCAACCGAAAACCGCGTGAGGTGACCTGTCGCCGAAGAAGTCACTGTGCACTCATTTGTACGTAGGAAGACTGAACCGATTTTTTTTTGCTTTTCTTAGGGGGACCGGGGGGGGGGGGGGTGCTACAATGTGGGATGAAGTTCAGTTTGGGCAAGCGATTAGAAGCGCCAAACCTATACAATTCTCGTGTATACGCTTTCGGCGAGTCAAGACTATTAATAATACCTGGGGTTTAACGTACTAAAATCACGACATGATTACGAGAGACGCCATTGTGCGGCGCTCCGGGAATTTCGACCATCTGGTGTTCTTTAACGTGCACTGACGTCGCACTGTAGGCGGGCCTCGACCGAAATGTGACCACCACGGCCGGGATCGAACCCGTGACCTTCGGGTCGGCAGCCGAGCACCATATAGCCGCTACACCATCGCTGTGGACCACCGAGTCAACGCAGTCAGTTCTCTATGTTCTCGTAACAACGCAAGAAACAGAGATTTTGAGGTACTGCGCCCCTCATATAATGTGCTCTCCGATCAATTGCGATAACTGTTGCGTTGCGCCAAAGAGTGCCGAGCAAGCGTTGCACCCCCTTTTGACATGACGCACTCATAAACCCCCGAACCCCAACTGTATAATTCAGATACTGCTTCCGACACATAGCCACAACTTCTTTACTATTCGCTGAGCTGTCGTTGCATGAGCAAGACGAAGAGGTTGATTAATCAAGCTAAATTCGCCGGTGCTCTTGCAGTCTTTCGCTTAACATTCTCAACTTGCCTGCATGCCCATAAACACCCCGTAGCAGTGGTCTACTGGCTAAGGTACTCGGCTGCTGACCCGCCAGTCGTGGGATCGAATCACGGCTGTGGCGGCTCCGTTTTTGATGGAGGCGAAAATGCTGTTGGTGTATAGGTTCGTGTGCTCAGATTTGGGTGCATGTTAAAGAACCCCAGGTGGTCACACTTTCCGGAGTCCTCCACTATACGGCGTCTTTTATAATTATATGGTGGTTTTGGGACATTAAACCCCACATATTATTATATCATGCCCACAAACACCTGTATAGCTAATAAAGGGGAATTGATTTCCCTCTCACGAGGTAACAATTGTCTTTCTCGTAGTTTGTTGCGTGGAAGATATACGCGATGAGAAACAAACTCCAAGATTGCAGAGTCAGCACGTTAGGCCGATAGCTTAGGGCTACGTTTCGTGCCACTGCTGGACTTATGACGTAACGCACACAATACGAATTTATTGTCTGCCTACAGGGTAGCCAGCCGGTCTAAGAACTGGCTGACCTCCCTGTCCTTCCGCTTAAACTTTCCTTTCCTTTATTGTCTGGCAAAAGGAGCGAGGTGGTCAGTCTTCTGGCAATGGGACAAGATGGCGTAAAGGGGCAAGAGCAACATATAGGATGTGTTGGGCAACATTTAGAGATACATTTTAAATGAAGTATCGATAGACACTCGTGTGGTGGTCATGCGCGTAGCCAGAAATTTTTTTCGGGGTGGCGAGGGGCACCTTTTTGATTTCGGGAAGGGAACGCCATCTAAATGGTAATTTTTCGCTCTGTATGCCATAGCGAAACATAATTTCAAAGGGGGGGGGGGGGCAAGGGCCTGGTAGAGTTACTGTATATGCTACCTTTAGGTAGTATATGCTACCTAAAGGTAGCATATACAGTAACTCTAAGGCCCGGTGTGCTTTCATATGGCTACGCCCCTGGTGGTGGTGGGGGTGGTTTGACAACAGGTGGGTGTTAGTGATCTCATGCTTTTATAACAGGGGCGGTTCACCTGGCGTTGACCAGCTCCGTGTCTCGCAGAAATGAAATCAGCAATCGTGCCTTGCAGGTGCCCTGAGCGTAGAGCGATGCGAATCTGTGCAGCTGTGCTGCGATGTTTTCTGCTTTCTACAACTTCTCGTACACCATGCCAATCTAAAGCGAACCCATGAGCGTATGGGCGTGAGCACTTTCGGTTGTATGTATACGCGGTTGTTCAGTCTGCAGGTGTGACTCAGAAGAGGCAAGCAGAGTCGAGTTTATACGAGAAAGAGGGTGCTGTACTGCACATGCATTATGGCGTGTGCCTCTATGTGCCACATTTTCTTATCAAGGGCCCACCTCGGTGGAACAGTGGCAATAGTGCTCAGCTTAATGCACACACAGAGAGCGCGCAGCACAAGCAAATATTACGTGGCAAAATTAATAATAATAATAATAATAATAATAATAATAATAATAATAATAATAATAATAATAATAATAATAATAATGTAATAGCAGTAAACTTCCTAATATCATCTGTCCACCTAAGTTTCTGTCTCGCCTCTTCCACTTCTTTTCTCTGGGAATCCCTTAATGACCAGCGGTTATCCTGCCTACGCGCTACTTGCCCAGCACACGTCCATTTCTTCTTCTTCATTTCAACTATGATATGCTTAACCCCGGTTTGTTCCCTGATCCACTGTGATATCTTCTTGTCTCTTAAGGTTACTCCTATCATTATTCTTTCCATCGCTCACTGCATGCGTCGTCCCCAATTTTAAGCTGAACCCTCTTCATAAGCCTCCAGGTTTCTGCCCCGTAGGCACATTAGAATTAAATCAGCGAAAGGAACAAGCAGGATTTCGAACAGGCTACTCAACAATCGACCACTTTCGTACTATCAATCAAGTGATAGAGAAATGCTCAGAATACACCCAGCCACTACACATAGCCTTCATACATTGCGAGAAGGCATTTGATTCAGTAGAGATATCAGCAGCCATGCAGACATTGCGGAATTAGGGTGTCGATCAAATATATATGAACACCCTGGAAGAAATCTACACAGGACAGAGGATCAACTGCCACCATAGTTCTCCGTAGTGAAAACGGCAGAGCACGCCCCGCCGTGATGGTCTAGTAGCTAAGGTACTCGGCTGCTGACTTGCAGGTCGCGGGATCGAATCCCGGCTGTGGCGCCTGCATTTCCGATGGAGGCGGAAATGTTGTAGGCTCGTGTGCTCAGATTTGGGTGCACGTTAAAGAACACCAGGTGGTCGAAAATTCCGGAGCCCTCCACTACGGCGTCTTTCATAATCATATGGTGGTTTTGGGACGTTAAACCCCACATATCAATCAATCAAAACGGCAGAACACCAATAAAGAAGGGTGTAAGACAAGGGAATGCGATCTCATCTCCCCTTGGCGATTTACCCCGTGCTTTCAGGATATATATACATATATATATATATATATATATATATATATATATATGTGTGTGTGTGTGTGTGTGTGTGTGTGTGTGTGTGTGTGTGTGTGTGTGTGTGTGTGTGTGTGTGTGTGTGTGTGTGTGTGTGTGTGTGTGTGTGTATTGCCATGCATATGTGCCATTGGCGACAATGAGGCAGCGCGATTCCTCTTGACATAGCACAAGTACAAAGGAGACGTTGCTGTCTTTTAAGCTTCTTATAAAACGTATTTGTTTCTGAGTCTCTCTGTGATTGCCGATCCCACGTCATTACACTGGTGGATGTGCATGGCTATCCTCATGCTTGGCATTCCTTCGCGGAGCCGGCGATTGAGTTCCGAATCACCACCACGCGTTGAAACACCAGTCCACTGATTCAGTCGCTACCAACTGTGCCTGGCGCCCGAACTCAATATCCTGCACAATTATGTCCCACAGTCGTTTGCCCCCTTCAATCACCATGGCCACAGAAGCTTCATCGCACGTAACATTATTGTGCAACATCTTCAAAAAGCATGTGGTTTAAGCGCACACATGTGTTGACTATAGCAATGAAATGGAAGCTAAATATTACGTCATATAGAAAGCAGCAAGCATGGTCCCCTCATTGCAGTTTCCGCTCCTAATTTCTGAGGTTTTGCATGCCGAAACCGCAACGTGATTTTGAGGCATGCCACATACTAGGGGAAGGGGGAGGGGGAGATCTCCGGATTAATTCATTCTTCAAACCAAATTCAAATTTAGGTATACCGCTGTTTTAGCTGCGAATACAGTAACCACTAATGCAGGCATCTACTTTTGAATTGCGTGAGAGTTTCGATTGTTGAGCTGTAAGTGCATAACCGAAATGTTTGGACGCTCCGGCTATACGCCTTGGATCTGACGTATGCAGCCAATCAACTGCCTATCGGTAAAGGCCGATCTACACGCACACGGTCTTCCCGAGAACATGCGCCGCCGCCCCACACAGCGTTCAGAGCGGCATGGAGCCCCCAAGAGGCGAAATCCGGTTTCCTCTTGCTCTCGAAGTTCGAAATAGCTTCGTTCCAAACCCGTCCCCTTATACGTGGTCTCTGTGCCGATCCTTCTGCGCGTTGTGGGTGACACGCACTGCGCGGAAGACAGCCATGGCGACGCGTGCACGCAGATTTGTTCTGCCGTCACGAAGAAAGCGAGAAAATGAAGGGGAGAAGCTGCGCGACAAATATACACATGTGATCAAGATGCGAGCAGCGAAAAGGCACCATACGAGACGGGTGAACGGAGAACCTGAAGAAAGAACGAAGAAAAAAAGATTCGATCGTCTTCGCGCTTTCATAGCCAGTAATTGCGCGAGTATAACAGCTGACGATGTGCCGCCGTGGCAAACGGGACGCATTGGTGCCGTGTGGCTGAACCACGCCGTTGATGCGGAGCGCCCGCAGAGGTGAAACCAAGAAAAGCAACTCAAGGAAACTGCGTACACAAACTTGAGGATAAACAAGGCTGCACGCGGGACAACGGACTGGCATCAATAAATGCGACACGTCCGTTCTCGATGGGCTTGCCGTGCGGCGGACCACCGAAAGCGAAAACTTTGCCGGGGTCGGTTCTTCGGCCACACGGACCAAGTCGCCAGGAGGGATCGGCTGTGCCCGCAGTGGGGCGTTGCTGTTCGCGGAGGAACGTCGACGATGCCGCATGCAGGAAGCGCTCTTTTACAACTCGGCTCTCCGGTGGGCAGGAACGCGTCTTAACTGCTGCTCTTATTTCCTCACTAAGCAGAGGGACGGCTTTGCGTGATCGTTCAAAGGAAAAGTAAAAATATATATATGTAAATGGAAGACGATGCATGCAGGGGAATGAAGCTGCTGAAAAAGTGAACGCAGAAAACAAGGATGAACGCTTGCGGGGGAACGAGGAGGACCTCATTCTGACAGCACCATTACACGGTTAGAAGTGGTGCCCGCCGCTACATTGTTGCCAGCGTAAAGCCATTGATCCCTTTCTAATAATTTTTGTTTGTTTGTACACGATTACAGTTTTTTTCTCCTTATTGCATCACATCGCAAGCTTCCGCAGACGTTGAAGAGATGGGGTTGACGTCCGGTCTTCCTCGCTGAAAATATATACCGTCAATGAAGATTACGGTTAACGATGTGTCATTAATTGCTTCCTGTTGAAAAGTAAATTACTGGTCGTTAGGCCTTTTGCTAGCATGTTTTCTGAAAAAAAAAAACGATATGAAAGTACCCATTTTCTTTAGCCTATTTCATTCCGCACTTCTTGAAAAAGCTAAAAAAACTATTTTATGGAGCTTTATTGGCAAGATACAAGCAAAATATTTTTTTTAGTATGCGTACGATTGGCTTGACTACATTATGGAAAATGTCGTAACCTCTGCCATCTGCAGTGCAGAAAAAAAATGACTCTTTTAAATTTAAAAATAAAGTGCAGGGACCAGAGATACTGCGAAATGAAAACCTTGGACGCACTGAATAGAGCTCGTTCACATATTCTGGGTTCACTGCCAATACTTCTTGATGTGTTGTCGTCCTAATCTGTTAATTAAAAGAAAATGTGCAGCTTCGTGTAGTCCCTACCACACTCTCAGGAGAGCTGCAATTCCTTTTTATTGCGAAAAGCGTCGTCTAATAAGTGATTTTTTTTGTATTTTCCAGAACGGAGCATTTGCTGGCACACTCGCGCACAGCGCAGGACGCCATTTCTTTATTCCAGTTACCAAAATCAAGCCCTTTCTTGGCCAAAATTCATGCTTTGAGCACTTTTAAAATGTTGCGCAGTACCATCTGTTTAATAAGCCAATGAGAACTAAGCAAAAATTATCCAGGTATAGCTTAGCTGCTGCGCCTACAAACACTCCTATTAGCGTGGACGAGCCCGTGGCCCATCTTTGGTAAAAAGCGATAGAAATCGAGTGGACGACCTCAGCTCGTTTTCGATAAAAAAAAGGTGAAGATCCGCAAACAGCATCTTGCTTTTCACGTGTGTCACTTACGTGGAGCGCTGAATATTTGTATATATATATTCGTATTTATATTTCCTCTTTTTTTCTTGTTTTCTTTTTTCTCCTTTTACTTATATGTCATGGTGACACAACTGGATAAGGTAGGTGCGTTTGCCAATGATATGACAATCACAGATACAACATATAGCACCACATGACACAAACCGAGCTAGGCCATCGGCTGAGCGAGAGCGTAATTTAAGGCAACATGCGTCTTTCGAGGTATCCAATAGGTGCAGCTAAACTTTAGCGACGGCCCCACCGCGGTGTCTAGTGGCTAAAGTACTCCGCTGCTGACCCACAGGTCGTGGGATTGTATCCAGGTTGCGGTGGCTGCATTTTCGATGGAGGCGAAAATTGTGTAGGCCAAAGTGCTCAGATTTGGGTGCACGTTAAAGAACTTCAGGTGGTCAAAATTTCTGGAGCCCTCCACTACAGCGTCTCTCATAGTTATATGGTAGTTTGGGGGCATTAAACCCCACATATCAATCATAATCAAAGTTGAACGCAGCGTATAACGCATTAAACAACGAAGACCAGAACCAGAAATGGTAGAATTGCTTGTCGTGAGCGTGTATCGTGTTCTAAAACGTATTTTGCACGAACAGCATAATCCAGATTGCTTACCATTAATAAAGTTGAAGAGGGAACATGGCGGCTATATAGATGGTTGAACCTATCTTACGCGAGCAGTGTGAAAGCCAGGTAGAGGTTGAATGTGTAACACGTAACTGTTGGCGTCACGTAGCACGTGCTACATGACACCAATGAGCCCATCAATGACGCCAACTAGCCCTTCAAAAAGCGAGCCCTTCAATTTACATACACTTCTTAGGTCCAGGATAGCAGGTATTTCAAGCTCTCTCACCGCAGCTGGATTTGCATTGCCTCCGTGACCGGCACACTTGTGACTAAACGAAAATGCGTGCGATGACGTCATTAGTGACGTCAGTATGACATAACAAAATTTAGCAGTCTGCAGTGTCATGATGTTGCCCTCATATGATGAAGTCATCCCACGATCATGTATATATATATATATATATATATATATATATATATATATATATATATATATATATATATATATATATATATGTATATATATATATATATATATATATATATATATATATATATATCGTGTTGACGCTGACAGCCCGAGATGCAAACGCTATCGACGGTAAATTTTCGCGTTCGATGAGGAATTTAAGCCTTTAAAGCTTGATTCTTGCAGCGCCATTTAAACATGCCCTGAAATAAATTGCAGCGCTGCAACACATTTCATTTTTTAAGGCATGATGATAACATAAGCATTCTTACCTGAAACAATGTTATTGTGCCTTCAATTTTCCTCCTATTGGCCGCTGCACCTCAAGGTACTCTATTGTGCCTGGGGTATAGTATATAAGGGTTACAAGGAACCACTTCTATTTTCACCACGCACGTGAACCACCACCCCTTTCCTACTTCCGCTTTGCTGCTACATGCGCGTGAGTGATGAACACAGCTGCACTTTATACTTCTCTTCAGTGTTATTTAAGAGTAAACTCGACATTTGTCCACTTCACGTAGTTCTCTGCGTGCGTCTCAAAGCAGAGCAGTCTCGGGAACGTATCATGCAACAAATACAGGTGAAATTATTACTCTATATGATGGCAGTAAATATGAAAAGTTCCTATTATTAGTTCTTTTTTTATTCTCTACCAAGAACAACTCATTCTGAAGACTGATAAGTATACGCTCTAAATAGTGAAGTGCTCGCTATACGGGCCAAAACTTCGAGCGTCACTTCCTTAAGGACCAAACTGGACCTCTGTGCATGCAATGTCTGCAACCAGAGGCTTGGTAGGTCAACGCCCGCTTCTCAATATGCCACCTACCAACATGGAAGATTACGAAAACACTCTCATAATATCTTGCCACTGTGTCGACCTACCAGTGCCACCTCACAGTCATACCGTATACATGTTGGTGTTTTTTTCTTCTGCCAGCATGTTTGACTACATTATTGATCGGCAAATAGATATGGCTCTTGATTTATAAACACTTGCAAGAAGTCACGGCTAGTTCTAGAAAGCTTAACACTTTAAAATGTTACGCTATGGACTTTCAGAAGCCCTCGCCCAGTATGCAGCCACGCCCACAACAGCAGAATGAAATCCGATCGGTGCCTCCTAAGTTGCATGGATTCTGTAGAGCCGCCTAAATCAATCTGCGTCAAAACACGCTAAACGACCTTTCGATGGTGGCGAGCGACCTCTTCTCAGTATTACTTCACGCGCGCAGCGATTATCGGGCTTCTTCTTCCTTTGAAGGGCCACTTGTCGACGTTGTGGCTACACAGTCGCGATCGGCAGCCGTCAATTACTACGTCAATCATACACGAGCTGCGGCTGCGCAATAGACAGAAAGGCCCCGCGCTTGACGGTGCTGCCGTTGCGCGAAGAGGAGGAAGCTGCACGCGTCAGTGGGTGCTACAGCGGAACGGCATGCGCCGCCTATCACCTCGTTACGCAAAGCTTGCGTAATTTCGTGAAGACTTCGCCAAAGCGCCAACTTTCCTTAGCGCGCCTGCTCACCCTTTTCTTCATTCTTTGTGTCTTTTCTTCCAGGGGGGGGGGGGGGGTGGCGCCAATACCATGCACGTTGCGCTTTACTGCGCGAGCGGGCTACACGTAGAAGCAAAAAAAAAAAACGACAAGGAAGCCTGTGCAAGCTTAGGACCCTAAAAAAGGAGGCGCAGTAAGGTGACCTGCCCGCGTTTCCATTTACACGTGGCGGCGAGGCACGACTAGCGCGTGACCTTCGGAGCGTACAGATGGCCCGCCGCTCCGTACTCCGTGCAACTGCAGAGCACAGGCGTTACGACGCACCAGCGCGAGTATCCGTAGCATGTTGTCCCAAGCGGCGGCGGGGTATGGCGTAGTCGTGAAAGAAAGAAAAAAAAAATCGAGTGGGCCGCGCTATATGCTCCGTACGAGCTGCATAAATACCCACTTCGGATCGCGCCTGGCTTTTCCGCCTGCGCCTGGTTGCCGGTCCGAAGGCATGCCGATGACCGGCGGGCGCGCCGAATCCGCCTTCCCGCGTGGAGCCTCGGGGGCCCCGGTGTAGCTCGCGTATGTGCTGCGCGTACAGATGCTCGGGGAATCTAGGCCACTGGGGGAACCATTGTTGTCGCTGAATGCGGCAACAGGTATCAAATGCGACATTCATGCCGTAACGGACGCAACTTCGAGTTTCGCTTTCGCCACTTTTTATTTGTCTGACGTATCCATGCGGAACAAAGGCGACAGTGGGTGCTCCCGAGAGCTACAGATCTTGTCAGCGACCGCCGCGATAGCTTGGTGTACGTGGCCCAGTGCAGTGCTCCGTCGAGAGCCTTGGCCGTAGAGGGTTTCCTTTTTTTTTTTTCGTTCATTACTCTTTTTTATTATTTGATCCTTTTTTGCTGGATGCCTTGGCTCTGTCAGGGTACCTGGTGTTAACGACAGGTCTAGCCTCGCATGCTGCATCACGAACTGGACGACGTGGCATGAACGATAATGATCATAGATGCGCTTATTCAATCGAGCAGCAAAGTTAGATAGGATCAGTGCCAAAGCGTTGGAAAAAAGACAAAGTAAGAACATATCGCTAATTGCCAATGTTAGTGAAGTTATTAAGGATGTCGCTTGACTGCTTTTACACATGCTTTTTGTCGTATGGAGTAATTGCGGGATTCTGTTTTGTCGTTTTTAATTAACCTTCAGTCTCTGTAAACACCGTATCTAATACCACTGTACAAGTTGACGACTCGAAGGCGGAAGCCACCTTATTTTTCTTCACCGTCAATGTATTGATCCTCCCTCGCCCCTCTCCGAAAGTTTTGTGCACCTAACGGGGTTTAGCACTGCCTTCGTGATCGGACCACTTTGAACGATGAGACGATGCCATGTGTAAGGCTTTCGCCTTAATTAACTGAGGCGGGCAGAGAAAGGTCTTATTCGCTTCTGCATCAAACATTCATTTAAAAATATATGGGCCCTTGGATCGACTGCGTGCGTAAAACTTTAGTTTTTTTTATTGCATTTTTTCTTTGATTCTGAATCCTGTCTAATCGTTTCAATATTCAAGAGAAACTATCTAGAGGCTGGTCATTTGACGAAAAAAAGTGCAGATTCATTTGAGGTAGTCACAATAAGTATGAAAATGAAAATTGGCAACTCTGTATAAATTGTTTCGCCAAATAAAACACGTCAGCGTAGAGTAATGATGTAAGGCGCTTGCGAAGACAATGACAACACATAGAAGACAACACGCGCTCTCATGTTGTGTACTTCACAGAACTACATGGTAAAGTACACATGTAGTCACGGAACTACATGGTAGCCCCGCCACGGTGGTCTAGTGGCTAAGGTGCTCGTCTGCTGACCCGCAGGTCGCGGGATCGAATCCCGGCTGCGGCGGCTGCATTTCCGATGGAGGCGGAAATGTTGTAGGCCCGTGTGCTCAGATTTGGGTGCACTTTAAAGAACCCCAGGTGGTCGAAATTTCCGGAGCCCTTCACTACGGCGTCACTCATATTCTTATCGTGGTTTTGAGACGCTAGACCCCACAAATGAATCATCAGAACTACATGGTATGTCACCAGTACAGAGGCAGTCCAAATAAAGAAGGTGGACGTTTTCAGCTATTCTGAAAAATCTTTTTTTTGGATTAAGACAAGACCAGTTGTAGCAACGTTAGCTCCAGTGACACCACTTGAGCAAGAATTCTTCACCCAGAAGCGTAAAAGACTGAATGGTTGGAGAGTCGCTTGCCTACCTCCACAACCCACTCCCCGGGCCGCGTACCTTAGCGGCTGTAATTAGGGCTGTCACTGTGTTATAAACACGTGTAATGCGGAAATGAACGAATTATAATGCCGAAAATTCCCGAGTTCATGAACTGTCACAATACAACTCGACCCCATCCCTCACTTCCTCCGAACAACTGGAGAACATATGCACTGTGCTCGCCTAGGAAGCCATTCTAGTTATTTCAAAGTTTTGTGCCGGTAATTAGAGTGAGAGAGAGAGAGAGAGAATAGATAGAGACAATAAAGGGCGCCTTCATCTAGAAGCACAGACTGCTAAAAAACAACAAATTAGCGATGATCATTTCTACCACCTTAAGGCGAATCATTGTCTCCTGATTGATTTGATTGATATGTGGGGTTTTACATCCCAAAACCCTTATATGATAATGAGAGACGCCGTAGTGGAGGGCTCCGGGAATGTCAACCACGTGGGGTTCTTTAACGTGTACCTCAATCTAAGCACACGGGTCTGCAGCATTTTCGCCTCCATTGAAAGACTCACGGTCACCCACCTTCTCGGTCAACCAAATTTGCACCATAAGCACGCGTGGGTGCTGCCATGCAATCTGGCCGGACGAGATGGTAATCGGTTTGCAGGGGAGGACTTTCTGCGGCACGTGCAGCGAGCGATCACGTACGCCGATCGTATCTCGCGGCACCGTCGAGCGCTCTCGTTCCTATAACGGCGTCCGCGCTTTGCGTTTTCTTTTCACCAAGAAGTGACTGATTAGGTCCATTGGCGCCGCAATAAGAGAAGGAAGCCAATAACTGAGACAGATTATTCCTATAGCCGACGTAACCGATGACGCGTCAATTGCGAATAATTATAACCGTCCGCAAGGAAAACAAGCGCTACGTTAAGAACTTCACACCTGCCTGTGAGTGCTCTTGTGTTCAAGTTGTCGACCCCACAGTAGTAATGATGTATCAAATCCAGCAAGATTTTAACAGTGTTGCTGGTCAAATAAGCTAGAGGTAGGGTGGCTAGACAGGCTATTTCTAAAAACCCTTCTTGCATAAGGACGCTGATGGTATGGAATGGAAAAACTATATTTAGGTTTGTCGCTGAGGTGAAGTCACTGATGTCCACACAAAACTATAGGCACGTATGCGCCGCAGATAGCGGGTATGTGCGTAACATAGCAGAGCCATTAATATAGTATAGCAAACAAGTGAAAAAGGAAGTGAGGACGAGGAGAAAAGAAAAGAGGGGAGAGTGTAAACATAGAGAGAGAGTGATTCGAGAAAGAATAAAAAAATAATCACCATCATCATCATTAGCCATCATCATTAGCCATCATCATTAGGACAAAGACATCTCCTATGTTCCGCCAGTCTACACGGTCCTGTGCATGCTGCTGCCGCTTCACACACGCAGACTTCCTAATTTCATCTGCCCACCTAAGTTTCTGTCTCCCCCTCACCCGCTTCCCTTCTCTGGGAATGCAGTTAGTTACCCTTAATGACCAGCGGTTATCCTGTCTATGCGCTACATGCCCGGCCCATGTCCACTTCCTCTTCTTGATTTCAACTATGATATCCTTTACCCCGGTTCGTCCAATGATCCACTCTGCTCTCTTCTTGTCTCTTAAGGCTACCCCTATCATTTTCCTTTCCATCGCTCACTTCATCGTCCCTGATTTGAGCTGAACCCTCTTTGTAAGCCTCCAGGTTTCTGCTCCGTAGGCGCATTAGAATTCAATCAACCAAAGGAACAAGCAGTATTTCGAACAGGCTACTCAACAATCGACCACATTCATACTATCGATCAGTTGATAGAGAAATACGCAAATTACACCCAACCAATACACATAGCCTTCATAGTTTACGAGAATGCATTTGTTTCAGTAGAGATATCAGCAGGCATGCAGGCACTGTGGAATCAGTACGTTGACGAAACATATATAAACATCCTGGAAGATATGTACAGAGGATCAATCACCCCATATAGAGCTCCATAAAAAATGACAGAATACCTATGAAGAAGTGTGTAAGACAAGGGAATACGATCTCCCAAATGATATTTACCGAGTGCTTACACCAGGTTTTCAGGGGCCTAAAATGGGAAGAGTTAAAAGTAAGAGGTAATGGACAGTACCTTAGTAACCTGCGCTTTGCCGATGACATCGCATTGCTGAGAAACTCAGGGGACGAATCGCAATTCATGATTACTAAATTAGACAAGAAGAGCAGAAAACTAGGTCTTAAAATGAATATGCAGAAAATGAAAGTAATGTATAATAACCTCGGAGGAGAACAGCGCTTCGAGATAGGTAGCAGTGCACTTGAAGTTGTAAAAGAGTACGTCCACTAGGACAGGCAGTAACCGCGGAGCCAAATTGCGATATATATGTAGCGTTTAACGTGCCAAAACCACCATATTATTATGAGAGACGCCGTAGTGGAGGGCTCCGGAAGTTTCGACCACCTGGGGTTTTTTGACGTGCACCCAAATCTGAGCACACGGGCCTACAACATTTCCGCCTCTATCGGAAATGCAGCCGCCGCAGCCGGGATTCGATCACGCGGCCTGCGGGTAAGCAGCCGAGTGGTATAACCACTAGACCACCACGGCGATAGAAAGAAATAGCGAAGATATTTAAATAGAGTGAGTAGATGACGAGAGAGTATAAAAATTAAGTCCAGGCAGTGAAGAAGAAGTCAATGCGTTTGTCCGCAGCAGCCGCGAATTCGAGAAAGGCTCGCAGGGCTCGTATCCTAGGAGGGTAGAGCATGACATTGCTTCGTATAGTACAGCGTAGTAAGAAGATGAGAAAGGGGAAGTGACGGTGAGAAAGACTGGTGTTAGGGCGAGGAAGAGGGAATGGAGAAGGTGAGAAGGGAAACCATAGCATATCCATGTACAGAAAAGCATAGCGAGGAGCAGTGGGAAAGAGACGTGGGGGTGAGCGTGATTGATGTGAGGCTGAGGAAGAGCAAAAGGAAGAGAGAGAGAGCAACGTAGAAGCCGATAAAAAAGAAAAGATCAAGGGAAGACGACAGAATGACGACAAAATGTAGAAAAAATTGAGGAACAAAACATCAAAGACGAAAGAAGAAAAATTAAGCATGAACTCAATCTGCGTTGGCCAGATGGTGGCGCTTTCTTGCGAGCTTTGCTGTTTGCTCGGATTACGTATGCCTATAACTGACTTTTATTATTATTATTATTATTATTATTATTATTATTATTATTATTATTATTATTATTATTATTATTATTATTATTATTATTATTATTATTATTATTATTATTATTATTATACCTTTTAGGGAAATGTGATACAGCTACGTTTTTATTCTTTCGACGCGATAAAAATGGTATATCATATTTGATTTAGTCATATGAAGATGCCTTATCTTAAGGACGCGGTCTGTAGGTTTCCGCAACTGGCAGCTGTGGCAAGTGCCTCGACTATCCCAAAAACAAGCCGGTGCGGATGACTGCCCGATGTTGACACGCTCTACATGGCTAAAACCGAGTCGTCGATCACGAATTCCGGGTGTGCACGAGAAACAAGTTTGCCGGAGTATTCGCTGGTTAGGCGTGCCTCTAAACTTTGGAAAATTCCGCGGCAGTGTAAAATGAATGTATAGGAAGGCAGCGAAAAAATGTAGCGTGTCTAAGTCTTTGCCTGCGTGGTAACAACGACAGTGCACTCACGCTTAACCCGTCCGTTTGCGCACGCCGCGAGACCCCGGCGAGGCCATTAGACAGCCTCGAGATAGGACACAGGTAAGCGCCAGAGCATGCACCTCTGGTGTCAGAAATTAGAATGTGCCTTCACTCTTCATGCAGATGCGGAAACGAGCCGGCATATACGCTCGAAAAAAAAAAGATAGAAAAAATGTGCAGAAAAGAAAGGAAATGTAGTGCCATATTCCAACTTTCTTTGCCTGCTCCAGCGGAATAACGCGTGCCCTCGACTCCTTCGAAAGTGAAGCATTCGACTCCCTCCTCCTTCTAGCCCCCCCCCCCCCCTCCCCGAACCCCGCTCATGAAGGGAGGCAAGGAAGCGATTTTCTGCTTTTGCGCTGCAGTAGCGGGCGGAAAATAGCAACTAAAGGTGCCAGTTTCATAATAGAGCCCCACGCATTGGTTCCCTGCGGCGCGTAGAGTACTTGTCTCGCTCGGAAAACACACGTGCCGTGTTCGCACGGCCTGCTGGTTGTGTTGTGGCGGAGCTCCTAGTTGGCTGCCATTACGACGAGAGGCTGTTTTTTGAAGACTGCGATTGAACTTGGCTGATGGTTTGTGTGTTTGGAAAAAGTGATCGTTTGCAGAACGATGACTGCGAGCGCGAAAAGTGACACGGCTCGCGTTCAGGCCTGTAAACTGCTCAACATCACGACACGACCGTTGTTTCGCTTGGGTGCCAATAACAATCGGTCAATCGGCAATAAACACGCTGGAGCAAAGGAAAAAAAAACAACAAAAAACGGGGCTGGTGGGTGCTGCTGAGGAACAGGGCAAAAAAGACGGAAACATACTGAGTTTTGTTTAATTGTCGTTTTTTTAGTAACGTGTCATGCGTACTAAGAACAACAACACCGACCCACTGCCAGACTTTACGCATATCCCAGCGGACGTGTAAAACGCATGCATCGTGTTACGACCGCCGTTTGCAGGCACCGGAGGTCCGGGATGAAGTTGTCGAGGCAGGAGGAAGATAGACTTGAAGAAGGTTTATTTACATTATGTACATGATGAGCTCTCGTACATGACGAGCTCTTTCTTACATGGCGAGCTTTCGAATCTCGTGCTTACCTACATGGTGCTCCTTCGAATGAGCCGGGTGGCTCATTATAAAGGGTATGTGCTCCCCAGATCCCTAGATCAGGGAACACGTGCTGATGGTACTGTCCAATCACAGATCACACACAACGGGCAAGGGGGGCGAGCATGCACGGCCCACGTGAACATCCAGTATTGAGACGTGATCACTGCCCTCCAAGGTGGCGCCAGCGGGCCTCTTTCTCGTCATGTGTGTGCCGCTGGTCGAAGGGTCCCAAGCTCATGACAGCATACATCAAAGGGTCCGCCGAACTGCTCGCTTAATTAGCGGGGCGATTTGCGGCGGCCACCGCGGCCTCTTCCAAGGAAGATGCTGTATTTGTTGTCCTCTCTCGAACGACTTAGAGCGTCGTGGCGACACGACGTCTCACCCTCCGGCTAGGTGGGGACAATGCCTGGCGGGCATAGGCAGCCGGCCGGTCGGTTACTTGTTTGAAGATCCAAAGAGCGCCGCTTCCTCGTCAGCTCTGGCGCCGGTCACCACAATCTAAACACGCCTACGTTTTGCATTTACAGTAACTATATATGCACAAGGCTCACGGATTGCATCACGCTAGGTGTAACAATACTGCGGCACAAAACTGCCTCTGATGTTTTTTTTTTGTTTTTTACAGGAGAAGTTTCCGCTAGAGCCCTGCAACTTATCTACCGGTATAATCGATGGAATCATTAATGTAAAGTGAATACCCAGAGATGTATAATTGCTGGGAATAAAGTATGCATTTTAAAGTGCCTTTGCAAGCGAGCACACGAGAGAGAATCGTTATGTAACTTTAATTTATATTAGTCAAAAGCGGAGTACAAATAAAACTAGGACCATGCCGAGAGCACGGAATCTCAAGACAAGAGAACACGAATCCTTTATCGACAGGTACACAGGTGTGCATATTATGCCTTCCCGTTGCGGAACTCCAGAGTTATGCCATTGTTTGAAACCTTTAAAGTGGCGCTAAGCAGCAACAAAGAATCTCTTCGTTTTAACGTGGCAAAACCGCAAACCGGTTACACAGCATGCCATAATGGGGTGCTGAAAGTTTGAGCGTGATTTTATTTTTATTTTCATTTCACGTCCGTGGCTTCAGCTAATTTACGTGTTACGTGAAAAGGAGCAGGCAATGTACATAAACGCACTAATGTCTAAATATCATGTGATATATATATATATATATATATATATATATATATATATATATATATATATATATATATATATATATATATAGTCCATGAACGATCATTATATACTCTTTGGATCGTGCTTGATACTTTTGATTTCCATCAGCACTTTTCCCCTTCTTTATGTCGGCCATAGCTGAGTGCTGCATTTGCAAGTGTGTACGCGTTTGGCATGTTTAGATACGGTCGACACCTCAGTCAGCGAACAGTGCATGCAATGCGGGGAAACTAGGCCATTTTCTGCGTTCGTGTTCGTATAAGGCGCAGAGACAAACGCCTCTAACCGTGCTCAACCAGTTCGACGGCCGGCCCCTGTAGCAAGAAATGGTTGCACACTCTATCGAAGGGATTTATCGTGGCACCGGAAGGCCCTGCAGCCATTACTGCGCTTCTTGCGGGGAACCACCGGGCTCTTCAGATGCCCTTCCTGTTCTTTTATCTCTCTGCCCTCTTTCTAGCCCGTATACTTCCTCCACCCCAGTGCAGGGTCACCATCATCCAATGTTTTGTCAACTGCATGATGTACCCTAGCCCCATCGACACCCGATTACCCCTGTCCTGAGTGCAACGATGTGCCAGCCTATTGCCTAATTTCCTTATACACGTAATTGCCTGCTCTCCTTGACTTCGTAGTTTTTTCTCTTAGCG
Organism: Rhipicephalus microplus; assembly: GCF_043290135.1. Lineage (NCBI taxonomy): Eukaryota > Metazoa > Arthropoda > Arachnida > Ixodida > Ixodidae > Rhipicephalus > Rhipicephalus microplus. The sequence continues at coordinate 88,493,264 of NC_134710.1, read as the reverse complement.
TGGGATGTACCTGTGAATATCACAATTTTCGCATCAACCCAAATGTGAAAAAAATAACGGGCTTAAAGCATTTATTAAAACATGAAATGTAGTGTATTCTTATTTTAGAAGTGACTTCATAAAGGAAGCTTGTGAAATGCCTGTTTGATACAGAAACAAATAAGCCTTTAAAAAAACCTGCCACGGCCACTCGTACATGGCAAACGATGGTATGTTACAAATGAGCGTCGTGAAAATAACCAAAACTAACTAACTAACTAACTAACCAACCAACTAATGGAGATCTAACACACATTTATTATAGGCGTAACGGAGGTGTGAGGCGCTCAATTGAAGGCTATAAAACGGTTCATAGTCGGCAACTTGTTTCGCGGCTTATCGATTACGTGCCTGGTGCCCGGAAAATCAGCCAGAGCGCAGCCACCGCCTCAACCCCGTGACCCGTGCACGTAATCCACGCGACCTCGGGGTAGACTGTTTCCGGGATCGGCCTACATTTCAACATGCCATCAGCAGGATCGGCCCCGTTTACTGTGTATATCTCTACATCCCGGACCGGCTCACCTAACACCACGGTGTGGTGATGACGCACACGCTTCATCTCCCTAAGAAAAACGAGGGCGTAGAAAGTTTTGATTTGTTGAAGCATTCGGGCGTAATATTTGACTAAGCACGCCACTTGCTGCTTTCTCACTTTAAAAAAATTATATAGAAAACACAAAGGAAAGAAAGTACAAATCGGGTTACGTAAAAGCAAAATTGTTACAGTCTCCCATGCGTGAGTGATTCTGCACTTCGGTGACGAAGGACAAGGGGCGAACAGCAGCCGCCTCTGCGGTGAAAGGAAGCCCATGCACAGACGGCCATTCAAAGATTGTTTCTACCGAGAGTAGATCGCTTCCGCACCAAGAAGTCCCGTTTTGAGAAAGCACTGGCCGTTCAGGTGACATGCCACTGGGTGCATCTGAGCGCAGACAGGCAGTGTCACGGCCGACTCCCCTGCATGTGTCCGCGTTAAGGCTCACGAGAGGGGAAATGAAAACAGTGTGTGGTTGTACAGGAGTAACAGAAGCATGCTGTTTTCACGGAAGTAAATTGGGAAAATAAACATGACGGAAGTCTTGGGTGTAGTCTCTCGACCATGACGGCAAACATATATGGTCAAACCAAGCGTCTAAGTGAAGTCGATAAGTAGTTGACATAATAAAATTCAGACAGGATTTAGCGACTGCTACTTCTAAAGTGTGTCAAAGCGTGCTATTAAGTTTGAAAGGTATATAAATATACACATGCACAGTTGTAACGTCATATCTAGCGCACACGCTTGAATCCATGGAAAATGATGCTTTCGTAGAGAGATATTTTTAAAGACATGACAACTATCAATATTCTGCCCCACGCATTGCAGCATAGCGATTACTGGGCGTCGCATAGTACGACCAGTGGCCCTGTTTACTAAAAGCACCATCACCTGGATGTGCCCAGTAATTGCAACGACCATCGTAAGCATTCATAAATATTCTAAATAAGCGAAGTCATGTTTATATTCCTGGTATCACACAGAATGCCGATTCTGAGCTGACACTGGAACGCTCGTGCAATTTGTCAAGTTACAGAAATAAAAGATGAGTGCAAATGATAGTACAGATAGCTGCGGAGTCAAACACGAAATACTGTTCTTGCCTTGAAGGCCTAATGCTGTGCACACCGCACCCTTCACTTTTGGGTATCCCCGTGTTCACCAAACATGACTGTACGTGAGTGTTCTCCTCAGAAAAGAAAACGCTATCTCCCGCTAAAGAGAACCATGTGTAAATGCGAAACAGCGGGCGCTAACGCTTAGACTGGCGGCGGCGCTGACGCTGGCACTCATCGCGGCGTTGGACAGGAGAGAAACCTGGGGAGGCACAAAGCACGCACTGATGAACCAGTGTTTCCTACTGAAATATGCGAATCACTGCTAGCAGCCAATGAGAGACAGAAGACTACGATTGGACACAGAGACCCACAGTCCGCTTAAGTTTACGCACACGTTGCGAATTTCTATTGTTCAATAATGCACGGGAGAAATCTCCCACCGGCAATATACCTTGGAGGTCAAGATCCAGTGCCTATATATATTCGGGGTGCCCAGCAAACGGATGTGCAGCGCGAGGAGTCGGTGGTTTTAGTCAAAAAACTTGCTAGCAGACGCTGCCTATGTCGCCGTTGCTGGGCGAGAGGTAATGGGAGCGTATGAGAGGAGTAGAAGGGGGTGCGCATGCGCAATGTAGGTGTAAACGCCGCGGTGAGTGATTGATGATGATTGATTGATATGAGGGTTTAACGTCACAAAACCATTATATCATTATGAGAGACGCCGTAGTAGGGTGTTCCGGAAATTTTGACCACCTGTGCTTCTTTAACGTGCACTCAAATCTGAACACACGGGCCTACAGCATTTTCGACTTCGCCGAAAATGCAGCCGCCGCAGCCGGGATTCTATCTCGCGACCTGCGGGTCAGTAGCCAAGTACCTTAGCCACTACACCACAGCGGTGGGGCGCGGGGAGCGATGCCTAGAGGAGAGAGAGGGGGAGCACGGAGGGGGGAGCGAACGTAGATTATAGCAGACGCTGCCTGCGTCGGCGTTGCGAGTGGAGAGAGGGGCGGGGGGGGGGGGGCGCTAAAGAGAAGAGAAAAAAAGAGGGGCGCGCATGCGCTGTAAAGGTCGTCACAACGCATACCACATTGAGCTCGACCATATGACGCTTCGCAGCTTGTTCAAAATTGCCCCTCCGACCCATCTTTTGACGCTTTGTGCACCAGCCTTCTATTATACCCTAAAATGGGGATCATAGGACTGATTACGTGGTGGCAGCCCGCCATATAAAGCAACAAGCTGGTATTGGCGTTAGCACGCGATTCCTTTCTTTATACTCAATGCACAGATTGCTAACTTCGTTTAGGTGTCTTCATACTGACTTTGCACCTGCGCAGTTCTTTTGTTGCTGTTTCTTCTTGAAGTTGTGGTTCATTTTTGTTTTTGTTACTCTAAAGAAAAATTGTTCAGTTGAAAGCCATTGTTTGTATTGTCCTTTTCTCTCTCTTCAGATTTTGTGCCGTTATTACGAACGTATACAAACTATTACGTACATATACAACACTTATACAACTGAATAATGAGATGAATTTTTTTTATTTTACTTTCTTTCTTCGAATTGCTTGTAGAAATGTTCTAAAACTAGAACAATGGCTGTTTCTCTGCACCTGTTTGAAGCTTCGTGCTTCTCATGCCACAAGTTTGCACTGATTATTTGACTGAACGATAATATTTTGGCATTTTGTTGCCAATTACATCAATGTATACTTAACTGAATGACGACTGGACAATTATATTATAATTGTTGGGTTTTAACGTCCCAAAACCGTGATATCAGTATGAGAGACGCCGTAGTGGTGAGCTCCTGAAATTTCGACCACCTGGGGTTCTTTAAAATGCACCTAAATCTAAGAACACGGGCCTCGAACATTTTCGCCTCCATCGCAAATGCGGCCACCACGACCGGAATTCCATCCCCCGACCTGCGGGCTGGCAGTAGAGCACCATATTCACAAGGCCACCGTGCCACCGTGGCGGGTTACTTATTGAACTTATGGGTCCTGTAATGCGAAAGCGTACGTACAGCAAATTCCAGCATACGACTCCCTCGATTTAGGAATAACACAATTTTTTCCGGGGCAGTGTGCTTGTTCTGTCCCATTGCATGATGTTGTATGTTAGTAATTTGTACGCAGTCCTGTGGAATGTGTGTTTCGTCATATGTTTATGGAGGCCTTTTTTGAGCTTGATCGATATGGTTGCCAATAGTACTGAAGCTACAAATTGATTTTAGCACACTCTTCAACGTCTCTGGTACTGTTGGGATTTGAAGCTGATTTTTATGCCGGGGACGTCATGAACAACTAGTACTGGATATTAGAGAGCTGCTTCACCACCTCTTCCACGAAGGACACAAAATCACGTTTCAGTCGCTTCCAAGTCACTGCGGCCAATGAACATGCCGATGCAGCTGCTCGATCAGCACACGAAGATGGTGAAGAAGAATCTATACCCTTTTCAAGGACTGATGCTGCAATGAAAATCCGAAAACTTGCTAATGAAGAAGTAAAATCCCTGTGGAACACTGAGTGTTTAACGCACACGCGACTGCATAGGCTGGACACGTTTCGTCGACTTCGGCCTCTGTCCGGACTCTCTCGTCTTGAGACAACGGTGCTTTGCCGACTGTGGCTTGGTGTCGCTTTCACCAAAGTTTTCGGCTTCCAAATCGGCATGAAAGACATTGTTGCTTGCGGTCATTGCGGCAGTGATGAAACAATAGAGCACGTTCTCTGTCACTGCCCTCGTTACAGCGTGCAAAGACGGCAGCTAGCTGCTGCGTTAGCTCGCCTTGACGAAAGACCTTTGTCAGAACAATCAGTGCTTGAAAGGCGACATTATCTCTCTTCGCACAGAAAATCTGTGAAGGCCTCATCGAACTTTTTGCGTCGTAGTGGCCCATTGTATAGGTTACAGCTTAATTTTTTTCATTTTCGTGTGTCTGTTTCGTTCTTCGCTGGCTTTCCCCATCTTTCTTCCACACTTTCCCTTCTTTTTCTCCAGGGTAGCAAACCGGATGCTCCAATTCCTCGTTATCCGCCGTGCCTTTCCCTCAATTTTATTCTCTCTCTCTCTCTGAAGCTGATTTGTGATAGTCTGATGAAGAAGGCTTTGCTGTAACTTTAAAGCTGGTAAAATAGCGGCTTCAGAATTTTTTTTTTAATTTTATTTGAGGAATATAGGTGCATCCATGTAGTGCATATGAGGATTACTCGTTTTTGCTAAACGTTAAAAGTGTACTAAGATAAAAATTTCAAGAAATCCCTAAGCGAAATTTAGTCAATGGTATTGCATTTATTTAAAACAAGCGAAATAAGTTATCTTTTTTCACACATTATCGTGAGGTTCTAAATATATTTTATTGGGCATGGTCATCTACAGCGCCAGAGCTGCAGAAATGTACTTTTTACTAAATTAGGTGGTCTTTCTCTAGAAATTTAGCAGATTTTTAGTCTGTTACTATAATGTGATTGGCAAAGTGTGTTTGAATGTCTGTATTTCATTTTATTTTAACATTGAAGCCGTACGGTGCAAATATGTAATAAGTTTATATGTGTTTCTACTTTAAATACTTTATGTGATGGTATTTGGGGTGCTTGTGCTGTACAAGTCCTGTAGTTCATGGATAATTATGCTGACTCCTTGAAAATGAACACATGAGCCGTACTTTATGTGTAATTTGATCTCCATAATAAATATCCTGTCAGTCTTCAGACTGTGTGTGGTCTCGTAGTGCATGAACAGGAACTCGCAAAGGTTCCGTCTTTTGCATAAGTGTTTGCGTTGGTGTTTCCGTCTCTTGAATTGGCTGTATATAAGCTTGTGTTCCCGTCTAATCTTTTTTTAGAATGCAGCCTTGCAAGAATGCTTGCTCCGAGGGAATTATTTCGGCTGCAGTGGTTGCTCCCATTCAGTACCCCAAGTACTCCCAAGATAGGCGAGCTAAAACGCCCTAGATTCCACCTATTTACTCCGAAATTGAATTTTAAATAAGACCAAGAAAGCGGGGTCACGTGACTAAAATACTCCCATTCTGCCCCTCTAAAACGCCGAGAAGTGGGTAAAATAATGCGCTAATTCCGCCGGAAATACTTCTAAGAACCTTAAGACCCCGGGTTTCTTTTCACGGAGTCACAATCAGAGTAAAGTTTTCACCTAATCTTCACCCTAGTATATGCCCTGCCATGGGCGCTTTTTTTGCTCTCATTTAGTGGGCACAAAAAGATGTACAGATGGGAGTGATATAGAGGACAAGCCAAAAACTCCCACCTTGGTCTTTTTTCTGTTTAGAGTGCATGCATTTGTCTGCCGTTTTTCATAACTGACGACCTAACGTCACCGTTTAGCGATTAAGGTGTGGTTCTAACCTCGGACGCGGGTTTGGTTGCCGTTCATGGCTTCTGCATATAAATAAGAGCGAAATTCTGATAAATAAATAGACTTTTATAATGAGGTATGGTAAAGCACAACACGTGGGCGAAATTAATGCGGAGTCTCCCACTACTACGAGCCTCATGTCGTGTTTCCATCATGTAAAACGGTAGATTTTTTTAAGCCTGTAAGAGTGCATGTGTGATTTTTATTGTTTATTTTATTATTAGTGCAACCTACATCGCCTAACTAAGTGGGCATTATTGTAGGAGGGTGAGGAAAAAAAGTAGTATTACAGTCGAACAAAGCGCACGTTTGCACTGTCAAAAATGGCATACATATGCGCAGCAGCTCCTGCGCATTCACAAAAAGCGCACATCTTGTAGTGACGAACAAAAAGCATCGGATGGAAGATGAACAACACACGCATCTGAATTATTCCAATCACGAATGGCAAAAAGAAAAAAAAAGAATTGGCAAAGGCACCAGTACGACAGCTGACCTCATGGATTTTTTTTTTAGTGATCCTTTCTTTGTGACACGTAGTGTGGGCTCATCGTGAATAAACTCTTGTTGATGCGGATTTTATCACAGAATATAGAATTGAAAAACTTTAATCGCAAGAATTTCCTGCGCTGCTCAAGAGGCTACCATCCTAAGTTATTCCTAATGCATGTAACACTGGAGTTAAATTATAATTATTACTGACAAAGCGCGCCGCACGGTTTTGTATTCATTCAAGTTTATAGATTAGAGTTTGACCATGAGGATCCCACACTGTACAGGCATAGTCCAGGATAGGTCAGACATTTGTAACATACAAAGCCTCTTTCAGACTTTTTGCGGCAGACTTGAAATGGCGTTTAAAGTTGAACACACAATTGGCCTTGCCAGTTACGTAACCTATATGCTTATTCCAAGATAAATCGGCAGACGAGTATACACCAAGGTATTTAAAATGTTCAACATGGTCAAGTTGTGCTCCTGACAAGTTATAGGACGAGTGCAAAGGTTTGCAATTTCTGGTAAAACTAAGAAAGCAACATTTTTTTTACATTCAAACACATCTTCCATTTCTCACACCACCTTACCACAGTGTCAAGATCATGTTGTAACGCACAAATATCCTCCGTACTGTTTATTGATCTATAAATAACACAATCATCCACATACAGCCTCGCGTTTGATGTTAGAGTCTGTGACAAGCCATTGATATAGACCAAAAATAGTAAAGGACCCAATACCAAACCCTGTGGTACACCAGAAGTTACGCTGACGTATGAAGAAGACGAACCATTTACTCGGATGTACTGTTTTCTAGAAGTTATATAATCTTTCTACTAACCAAGAACAGATGCAGGGAGACCTAAAAAAGATAATTTATGTAATAAAAGAGCATGTGCAATGGTGTCAAATGCTTTCTGAAAGTCTAGAAATACCGAATCTACTTGATCATCCTTATCATATGAACTTAAAACATTATGAGAAAATCTGCACAGTTGTGTAACACATGACAGACCAGACCTAAAGCTATGCTAAAATGTGCAGAAAAAATTATTTCTTCCCAAGTGCTTCATAACACCACTATATATAACGTGCTCAAGAGCTTTACAACATACGCTGGTCAAAGCAATTGGCCGGTAGTTGGCAACATTCTTTTGTTTCCAGACTTTGGTATTGGAACAACATTTGCTAGCTTCCATTCAGGCGGCAGTTTCTGACCTTCAAGCGATTTTGAAAATAAGACGGCCAGAGTGCTAGAGTACTTGCACACCTCTTCGATACGTGCTTAGAAATGACATCCGGTCCCGGAGCCGAGTTTGGTTGAAGTCGTTCAAGAAGAGTGCACACACCACTAGCCGAAATAACAATGTCATCTATAGATTCGAATGGCTGGGTTGTCGTATATGGCATTTCACCTTGAAATGGTCCAAAAAACACAGATTGATAATACTGGTTTAAGCAGGCTGCCTTTCCTGCATCTTTCGAAAAGGTTGTTTCACCATCAGTAATGTCTGGAATGCCAACAGAGTTCATGTTATTTGATTTCACATATTTCCAAACTTCCTTGGGATTAGTATTCAGCTTTCTTTTCAGGGATGCAAAAAAGCTTTCTTTCGCTACTCCTAATTGGTTTATTAACAGTCGACCTAGCTCAGCGAGTTTTTTTTTTTTTAACATCAGCAGATTCTCATGAACAGAAACGCTTGAAAGTGCGATTTTTTTTATTAAGTAACTTCATTAGGCGTGCGGTAATCCAGCATTTGTCAGCTCTCTGTTTCCCGGAAATAACTTTGGAAGGTACATGACTACTGACAAAACAAGCAAGCTCAGTTTTAATGTTCCCACAGACTGGTGATGTTCGAGATCAAAGAACGCCCTTGGAACTCAGTGAAAAACGAAGTAAGCTTGGAGGATATTGCCTCATAGTTACAGTTTTTATAAAAATGAATGGTTCGCGGCCACATTTCCTTTTACTTTAGGTTTGGGAAAACCAAACTTCCAACTGCTACCTCATGATCACTAATCCCAGTCATAGTTGTAACTGACTTTATGAAGGCGGGATGATTACAAAAAAACAAGATCTGGTATGTTAGAATGTTGCCCAGTGCACCTTGTATAGGAGATGCAACAAACTAATGCAGTGCGTGTTCCGCAATGAGCTCTTCCAGTGCTAAGTATTGGTCTGACCGTAAGCGCAAGACGGGAGCATGTCTATTCAGTCAACTTTCGAAGGGTTAAAATCGCCTCCTGGTAAAATATATTCAGTTCCTAACGTAGCCAGTGCTTCAGACAAAGCATCCAATGGCTGCGCACTGTTGGAGTTAGGCGGTCGATAAAAACAGCCCACCGCAACGCGCTGCGCTTGTGACAGCTCAATGTTGCACCACACGGCTTCAAACTGAAGGCTGGCAATCGATTCTCACACGCTTTTTAATCTGTTATTAACCAATACGAAAATTTCCCCGCCGCGCGCATTGCAATCTTTGCCGTAGACGTTCATATGTGAAAGAAACACTTCTGAGTTGTAAATACTGCCATCGAGTCACGACTCGGTGCCATAAATTATATCGGAATTCGTAGTAGCTACAAGGTCTAAAAACGCATCCTTCTTATTTTTTTATGCTTTGACAGTTTACAACAATAAACACCAATTCTAGCCGATGGCGCCCTTGGAATCGAACGGAAGGCTTTGATGGTTATTGCAACGGTTCTACTTCATCACTGAAGGAATTGTAGATAAATGTTTGGGCCCCTATAATCAGCTTACTCAAGCGAAGCCTGAATGTTTCTTTGTGTTCTTTGGCAAATGCGACCAGTTTTCTTCTTTCCAAACGAACTTTGCTTGCGTAGCCCCACCGCGTTGGTATAGTGGCTAAGGTACTTGGCTGTTGACCCTCAGGTCGCGGGATCAAATCCCGGCAGCGGTGGCTGCACTTCCGTTGGAGGCAGAAATGTTGTAGGCCCGTGTGCTCAGATTTGGGTGCATGTTAAAGAACCCCAGGTGGTCAAAATTTCCGGAGCCCTCCACTACAGCGTCTCTCATAATCATATGGTGGTTTTGGAACGTTAAACCTCACATATCAATCAATCAGTGTAAAGAGTAGCATAGAAAGATAACTAGAGAGAAGGATATGGACAAAATACAGAAAAAGAGAAAATGTATAGACAGAATAAAGAGAAAAAAAAGGAGTTGGGAAAATGAATTGGGAAAGAGAAGAAACAGAAAAAGATTGAAAGCTTGAAAGATTGAAAAGGAGAAAGAATTATATTCAACGAGAAAAAATAAATAAACAGAAAAAGAAAGAGATGAACAAAAAGATGAAAATAGAGAGAAACGAAGAAGGACAAGTAATATATGATCCCCCTATCTAATTACTCGCTTCTTTGCCAATCTTCCAGAGTGGGTTGGAACCATGCTTTTAGGCCATCATAATTATCATTAATAGCTCCACACTTCCTTCGGGCTTAGCCCCACTCGCGCGAAGCTGCCTCAATTTTTTCTTGTTTCTTTGTTTAAAACAGAGCCTAAACCTGTCTATTTCTTTAAGCCCGATGAGCCGGTTTCGTGAGTTCGCATCAAAAACTGGTCGATTTAAACTCTCTCCAAAATCCTCGTGTCAAGTATCTCGTAAAGTTCTGCATACGCACATTGTCCCTGTGTGTTGCAAGGGTGACCGATGTCTCGCAATGGAGAGTGGCTGTCGCAGAGACATGGCAGATTATTTTTCTAGCTTTCTTGTGAACAAATGTTGTTCATAATAGAACCTTCGTGACTTACTTCGAGAAAAATACAATAACAATAAAACAATACTATTCACAATTTACTACTACACTTGGTATATTCCGGTGCAAATCCGGCATTGTCTGTCTGCTGGTGTTAAAATGTGTTCCATGCGACATGAGCTATGCGAGATGCAAGTTTTCTTTTTCCAACACCATGAATAGCGGTGGTTCCGCTGTCAGCTGTAAATTTAGACATCGGTGGCACGTCAGGCCGCGACGTCTTGTGCCCGCGCAAGACAACCGGCGAGCGGAGTGGCTGCAGTGGTTCACTGAGTGAGCCCCCAGCTCTCGGAACGATGATTGTCCCATCTGCCCACTGCTGCGCGCCAAGGTTCACCAGTGCGCCCCCGCTGACGTAAGTTGCCGAAAATTCAGGGTTGCGTCGAACCATTCCGTTTGGTAGCATGCTGAGTCTCCGGGTTGAGGAAATGATGCTCGTAAGTTGGGAAATAGCAAACTGGTTTACTAACACTTTGCAAAATAATTTACAACACAGAAATGCAAGAGTTTAGCGAGCCACGAGCTAGGTGGATGGGCCGTTAAACCATGGTATAGAGCGTCTTCTTGCCCTTCGCATCGTTCTATTACACCCTCAGTCGGGCTCCTTCTTCTGGACTGAAAACCAATTCCACAAACTACACCACCCACCGTGGCACCAGCCAATTACACACACGGTCGACCATGCTCATTGCACTCGCTGACGCAATGTTCCCCCGGTCAGTGACATTTAATGGAGGGGGGGGGGGACCCATCATGAGACAAGTTGGCTTACGGGTCGTTTGTCGATTACGCAGTCTCTCTCCTGAAGAGCAGCGAAAAATTCATGGTGACCTAATCGCTCTTGTAAAGTCCTATACGTGGCCTGCCCAAACAAGCAATTGTGGAGGAAACGTCCGCATGGGCGTTGGCTCACTGTCCATAGAAGCTTGCCGTATTCTTTCTCATTTGCGATGCTTCCAGCCGCGTGGTGCTTCTTTCAGAGAAATATCCACGGCTGTCAGGTCACGGGAACGCATCCCGGGTATGCTTCTCGTACACAGCGCGTCGTCAACGACTCAGAGTCACAACACCGCTATGAAACTTACTGGGCACCCTGCCACACTTGCTTCTGAGATGTTCATTTCAAGCACGCCTGGATATGCAGCCGAAGACGGATGTGAGCCAAGCAGGACAAACAAGTGATGACAAACTGATCGAAATATGACAGGCTCCCTCACGGACTTTAAGACCTGCAGACCAGCGAGAACTCGCCACCTGGATCCAAAGGGCAGTTGAAGTTCGCGGACTTCTGGATTCTCCCAACTCAGCATGACACCAGGCATCTCTCGGAACAGTTTGAAAAAATATAAATTAATTTCCCTCCCCCTCTCTCTGTCTCTTTCAGGATCCGCGATTTGCGGCTATCGCTTACCGCCACAAGATTACCCCAGCGATTGCCGGATATACAGTCACCGGTTATCGTTGTCTGAGAGCTTTAATTTGTCGGCAAACTTCTTGGCATTTGCATTTCATGTTGTGTTTACAAATGAGGATGTGCAGTCACCCCGGTTTCCCGAAGCCCCTTCAGGCGTAGTGCTGCATCGGACTAACACGAAGCGTGGCCTTTGCGATAGTTCCCGTGCCGATGGACGATACTTGAATACGGTGCTTATACCTCGACCCCTGAGCTCCAGCAAGGCCGACTTCTCAACGATGAAGTTGAGGAGAAAAAACACTGCTATGGAGCATGGTAACATTTAGTCGTACGCAGCTCCTTCGATGCAACGTGCCTCTTAAATTACGGCGCTAATAATTTGATAGCGTTCTCGCCTAAGCACGTACATGAATTAGCTAAACAGCATGAGGGGCTCTTCAAGTACCCGCAAATATAGCATATACGGAAAAAGGAGAGTCGACAACTATCAATACACTTAGGACCTCCCTCTCTCTCTCTCTTAGAACACAGATTCTCAGGGCCTGCTTCTGTGACCGATCATTGTTAGATCCATCTATATGCGTTCCTCCAAGAGTCTATATGATGGATTCCAAAGGACCCTATATAAATGCGATGTAGAGAAGACGTAGAGCAGTTTCATTGAAACCATGTGTTTAAGTCAGGGCTTTTTTCAGGGAGTCTCAGACCCCTCCCCACTATTTACATATTATGCGAGAAACCCCCTCACTGGAGCCTAGGAAATGCATAAATCTGAGGCAGGCAATGTTTTATTCTTGTCAGTGATGGTCAGGACATATCTTTCTCTATCGTGTCGAAAATTCCGCCATAATTTTCAGCAAAAGTCATTGCCATGTTTTCCAAAGCCTGAGGTAGAGTGAAATAAATAGTAGGTAGTATTACACAAAGGCTTGAAAAAAAAAAAAAGAAGCCTATGCCTTCATGCCACGACACAGACCAGTCCAGATAAGACAGTGTAAACAATTCGCAGCAACAGTGGAAAACACAGTGCCAATATTCTTCTCGCCAACCTTTATCGGTGAGTAAGGAAAGCTTCCGGACACTCCCAAAACGAGAAGGCCAAGCCGTTTAGGAATTGAGCAACAAGAAGGAAAAAAAAAATAACGCCTTTAGAGTTATTTGACCCACTTATATAAAACAATGGGTAAAAGAATAAGTCGCTTTTACTCACTCCACCCACCGTGCTTCTGTAAAGTGGTTGTGGCACTCGCTTATAGTCACCCGAATGTCGTGAGATCAAATCCCGTATTTCTATAGAGGCTAAATGCTAGATGCCCGTGCATCTAAATTTAGGTAACGTTAAAGAACACCACGTGCTCAAAATTTCTGGAACCCTCGCCTGCGGCGTCCCTCGTAATCATACTGTGGTTTCGGTACGTCACACAAATGAAAATATAAACGACACACAGGTGCAGACTCACTACTCTTTTTTTTAACTCACAGCTAGTTTATCGAAATAACAAAACAAAGACGTATCAACCTTAAATAGCCACAACAAGGATGATGTGTCACTGCCATTGAATAGCAGCGAAACCAGGAAACAACCCATGTTAAGGATTTCAAACGAACGATCACTGCCGCGTATAGTTAGCTGTAGCACGTGGATCGCGGGTATTCGAATTATTTGTCGGACAGACTGATAGAGGGAGCGATGATACACCCGTCTCCTTTTCGCCTGATGGGGAACACCTCTACTATCTTATGGCCTATGAATCTATTATCCTTGGAGACAACTCTGGCATCATTAAAGATGGGTTCCCAACCCGAATATTAGCAATGAGCGGGCGAATGTAAGCCCGGGGTACTAGCAAGTGATCATTCGTGATCTCTCGGTTCGACGTTACTGCACCTGCAGCTTTTCCACGTATAAGATTTCCCGCACGTTGACGATACCAGATAAATTATTCCTATCCTGCACGGTACCTATTCATTCTTATGATTAGCATGAGACTCGTTTTTGGCATCCTGCTAGCCCGTTATTTCCTTTGGCTCAGAGCTCCCGTCCCGCAGGGCAGTTTTTTTTTGTTTTGTTTTTTAAAGCTACTCTACGCGTCTAACTTTGTTCTAACGTGAGCAGTAAGCAAGAAAATCGATACCCCAGTGCTGAAATGTTCAGAGTTTGTCAAACGTAATAGGAATACGCTGATATACACGAGCAGAGAGAACAGTGTAATTCTGTAATTTACGTGGATGGCTGCATGAATCGCAATCTCTGTTTTGTGTCTAGGCATAGAACTGTATGATTATGTTCACCATAGCGAAGTACTCACTCTGACGTTTTAGGTGTTATTGACCCAAACACGAACGTCCAGAAAGCAATTTATGACCATTTAAAAGCGACAGCAAGGCCCGGCATCACGCAAGTGATTTCCTGCCTGTAAGGTAATTATTGAACGTCGGCAAGCAAACGGAGAAAACAAAGCCGCATTGTCTTTGCTCGCGATCGCTCTCGAAGGCGTCGCCAGTCCCGTCCGAAAAACTGACACGCGCGCCGTCCCGTCTAGCGCTGTGTATGCAACGGTGTTACGTGTTAGCCGCATTTAATCCTCCGGTGTTTGCCAGTTATACGTCACCTGCAGAGAGGGGGGAAAATAACGTGGCAAACGAACGGCTGCGAGGTGGCGGGGAAGGTGAACAAAGAGTAGTCGAAAACGATTACGTCGGGCTCCCAAAAAACCGGAAAGTCAGCCGGCCAGCGCGCCGTAGCATGTCCCGGCGTTATCCGGAAGACGCGATTCCGTGCGCGCAGCCCCGATGCTAAACTTAGCTGTGTGTGCGCGCGCGCGAGCGGTGGCAGCGGACGGTGCGAACACCGCTCCGCCCGTTTATTTTTGCGTGCTGCGGCGTGCTCTTGTTCGATTTCCGTCGGCCTATTAGGCGAGAGTGGTGCGCGGCTCTCTCCGCTGCTCACTTTCTCCTCTCAGTGCTTCTGCTGGCCACCGGCGGCCTAGAGGACAGGCCCGGCGTGGTGACCCAGAAGCCTGGACTCGCCGGTAGACACCCCCCCCCCCCCCCCTGCCGATCCTTTCCCCGCCGCACCAAGCACGTGTACCATGGCAGAACGTATAAAAGGCCACATCCGGCCGCATCACTGGACACAGACACAGCTTCTCCCAGTGGATATACCTCCGCGACCAAAAGCAGACGCCGGGTGAGTGGCGGGCGCACCGCGACTGACGGGCTCTCCTTCGGAGTTTGCGCCCGTCAGGCCCGGTGCCCTGGGCAAGCCTCGCAATGCCGTCACCGCTGCCACGGGATGCGCGACGTGTGAACCCCGCGAGTGCGCTACGCCTGCAGTTACCAAACGGTGGACTATGCCGCCTCGAGAAGCGTCCGAAACCGCTGTGCTAAGCGGGAAATCGTCGGCGAAGGTCCCGCATCTTGAGGACTCGAACTAACCTGTTGCCTGCATGTCATCTAGCTCGTGGAGCTAATCCAGCTAAAAAGAAGGGAAGGGTGTGTGCGGAGGACATGCGGTGACTATGCGGTGTGGTTCCGAGTGATCGACGTTAGGTAACGCTTCGAGAAGGTATAAAGGCGGCAACGTGCGCAGAAGAACTTTCGTTTATCTTTTTATCACGATCATATCGGTCGCGCATAAATTTGCTTAGCCCACGATGACACGAGGCTAATAGGCCTGCTAAAAGGTGACGTGATTGACAGATTTTATGCGATACTAGAGAACGCTCAGTTGAACCGTCGATATCTCAACTGACCGGGATGCGACGATTCTGCGAGCGCTTTTCGTTCTTATGCAGGAAGTGCGATCAAAATCTTTAACCTACAAGGCACTGTCACGTTTCGCAACCACGGATCAGCTAGCATACAATAGGAAGGTTATAGGGCGCGCAGGTTGCCACGAGCTGACTCTTACAATCTTCTTTTATACCAGGCGTCCTTATCTCGCCACGAATCTGACAGCTGTTTCAATTCAAACGGTCTATTTTTTGTGGAAACATACTGTCGTGAAATACATTATTGTATTTTAGCTGTTTTAACACTCAGCCATGTTTTTGTCGGAATTATATTTATACCCTTCATGCAAGAGCCATCCATTATTATTACAAAACTCAAGCTGAGGATATGTTCTTAGCCAAGTGTGGCAGTTGTTTCGTCTAGCGGCTATTCCTTTGCGGTAATTATCTAAACAAGGTAAAAGTTCGGGAGAAGAAGGACGCTTCAGTTATGCGAAATTATTAAACAGCGAATGTAGCTGGAGGCAACGTTGCTCCAAGCGGTCTTTGTCAGGGCAGCAACTGCCTTTTTTGGCGGCATTTCTATGTATTCCTTGCTCACACTGCTCCATCTCAAGTAGTCCAGAATGAGAAGAGTTAGATTGTGCAGGGTAAGCTTGCGTAGAAAAGCTTCTTATTGCTCTCTTCGTCATCCACTGGTGGTAGGGAGAGTGAGAAAGGCGTCTATAAAAATGCTCCAGAGGAAAGAAGTTAATCTCCTTATAAAGACAAGTCATGCTGTCAAAGCGTTGGATCCATCGACGTTACCTGTTTAATAGTGTCTCATACTTTCACCGGAACTAGTCATTCTGCAGCGTAAACAGTGTATACAGCCGTGGTGAAGCCGTCTTGCTCTCCAAGGAGAGCACACAATGCGCGCAGTTCGTGTGACAGCAAAATATGCAATTTCGCAGGCAGGCACATTGTAGTTTCGTGTTAACATTGGCCGTGAATTTTATGAGCAGCTTTAATATTGTTATCAGTTAAGGTATCATCCAGCAGCAAACTGTAAATGGGCAGTGCGGCCGCACTGGCAATGAACCAGTGTCGCGTTCTCATCCTAGTTAAGGCGGGAATTTCACTCCAGCACACACGTTTTTTTTTTTTAACAATGTGCGCACTGATTGTTTCTTGAGCACTGACGTTACAGATGCGGTGCCTTACAACACCACTCACAGATATGGTATCATACCAGGCTCTGATACTACCTCCTGTACCTCCCGCAGCATGTCTTCGCAGTTTAGGCTGGGGGCTGTAGCCCTGACTGTCCTCCTGGTGGCCTGTCTCGTACCACCCACGGAGCAGAGTCATCATAAAAAGAAGCTCAAGCTGGGCGCTGCTGTGGCCGCCGCTGTTGTGGGCAAGGTCACGCCTCTGGCCTTGGCAGCCGGAGCCGCTGGTGCATCGCTCGTTGGCAGCGCGGCCGTGTCTCACCTCATCAACTCTCACCACCACCACGGCGGCCATCACCACCACCACCACTTCGTGCCCGTCCACCACACGCACAAGGTCCACATACCTATCCCGTGAGTGCATAAATTGTTGCATAAATTCGTGCATAAATTCGTACGTAAATTGCTGGGTTATAATGTTATCGAGACCGCCACTAGACCATGGACGGTTTGTGTCAAGTGTACACATTGTGGCTTCTTTCAGTGATCAAAGAGAGTGGGATCTTTGTGCTTAATGTTTTTTGAAGGCTAATACAAGTATTACTAGCAAATAGCAACATTGTTGTAATATATTATATTATAATATAATATTTTAATACTACCCTCGACGTAAGGACCATCCTAAAATCTTGAAACGAATACCTACATTGCACTCGCCGTTCTTAGTCTTGTTGTAATGCTGGTATAGACCACAAGGAAGAAAGTTTTGAGAAGACAGTATAGCATGTTTCAAATAATGCACAACACCTAGCTGACTAGAAATCATGTATGCATAGAAGAGTACTGCAGCGGAGCATTGCCATTTGACATGTGGTCAAGTGAGCTCTAATAATGTGACTAGCAATTGCGGTGAAGGCCTGATGACGTGGATGAGGTGAGAAACCTTATGTTTTTGAACTCTCCACTCGAACAACATATGTTCTCTTGGTGTTCTAGTCTTTATCGTACTGCACCAGAGATAATAATTCGGCACAAGAGCTATTTATGATGTGTCCGCCAACTCCGAGAAAGCGGAAGCAGCGTTCAGAAAGGGATTATGCGCGACTCCTCGTACTTCAGTATCGTCCATGCACAAATGGCTGTTGTAAGAGCTCATGACTCACATCAAGGTTTGTCATAACCCGGAGTTTCACGTCTGGATATTTATACGCTGTTATCAATGAAATAATATGTCGATGCCAGAAGGAGAAAGCAACTCCAATTGTGTCCAAAAAAGACAGCCTTTAGCCACGTTTTTTCCCAAGTTTTCTGAAACCAAATGGAAGCTTAGGGCGCCCCTTTTGTCTCGTTACACTCAAAATGTGCGGACTAGCTTTCGTTGCAGCAAAATATGGAATGCATATTTTGATTACTAACACTCATTTGACGTGCTTGCGCTGAACACTAATAGTTTAAACAACAAGACATCATGATAAAGCGCAGCAACGAAATGTTGCTTATAGAAATTGCCCGTAATTTAGGGGACACAACTTTTATAAAACTAGGCTTAAAATACAAGTATTTCTCTCTCTATGAGTAATCACAAACTCTCTCAATACATCCATTACAGTTCACCAGTTCTTCGCAAAATTATTAGTCTTAGCATTACTCGTGCATGGAAACTGTGTTTTTGACGCTCTGGCATATGCGCTCGTATAACAGATCATGCCCGATGGAATCTCCAAATGCTACGTTCCTTTCTTGCTTGAATTTATTTCGTTGCTGTTGAGCATAGGCATGTGTAAATTGACTATTGTATAGGTGAAGTTGGCACATGCAGCATTAAGCAATCTTCATTACATCGTGTGCCCTATTCTCTAACATAAATCGGCAGCAGCCCTTGTGAGCGCACTCTGCCGTTCGGTTACGGCACAAGTGGAAAAGCCACCTTTCCGTGTTCACGATGTGTGGGCACGTGCTTCTCACGCATTGTGTGCGGTCTGGGCCCATGATGCTCCTCATTATTAATTGAAGTGAAATCCTTGTATATCTAGTGACATCGAGCCAGAAACCGGCGTGTCGTACAAAGGTCACATGACCACCCTGCGCCTTCGTAGATCGAGGCGTACAAGCTGCGCGTTCACTTCGTCTTTGTGATGTTCGCTTCATTTTAAAAAAAATCGCTTAATATAAGGTGAACGGCAAAATAGCCCCCCCCCCCCCCCACCTCGTATGGTTTTTGCCTACACATCGCCTTAGGTGAATGCATATGGGACACTGCGAGTTTCTCTTTTTTTTCGTTTCTTGAATAATGACGAACTAAACTCTCTAAATTCTCTCTAAAACTCTCTTTACAGTGAGACCGAAAGAGCAGCTGGAAATGTGTCATGATACTCCGATTCTCCTTGAAACTGTCCTTTGTAGCAACGCGAGGCCACTGATGTTAGTAAAAATATCATGAGGCGAAATCATTACCGTGAGCAAGCGTGCGTGCAAAAATATCTTACATTTATAAACGCCGTGCTCACAGGAAATTTTTTAGTGAGAAATACGGAAAAGGAGGGTCTAGTATTTTGTAGATCAATGATCTATAACTGGCTAGCACGCAGGCAAAATCACACTACTGCCAGAACTGGACAGTTCTCAGAGCAAATGTTATGAGGTGCATAGAAGAAGCTGAAGAATATCATTAAAAGATGCAGCAACCTCATGAGAAACGTTCGCGTCGTATAATTGTAAACGCCACGAAATACTACACTGAAAAAGGGCTTGTTGCTTAGCAAACTGGTGTCACTTGACTATTCATTTCTTAGCGGTACGAAAAGAAGCCACCGAAAAACGAGCATAGTTCTTGTGTGTAGTATGTTTTTGTGTGTTGTTCATTTCGCGCCGTTAAGCAGGACGCATATATATGCCAAGAGACGATGGTCATAGAACAGTGATGTGCAATAGTAATATTTTTTGAAGTACTGTGCTTTGGGTGAGCCCAATCAAGTAGTGGATCAACAATGAAAGCATAGGTATGGATGAACCACATGGACACGTTCGATCGAAAGGAATTCCTGCGCTAGGTGACTGACTGCTTAGCCTTGAGGTTCCGTATCATATCTCCTCCAGTAAACACGTCAGTCAATATCTGTGGACTTGTCTCGTGTGAAGTTTCCGTCCTAACACCAACAACACATTGTTCCCGATCGTCGTGAAAGCCTCCTCTTGTCAGCGCCGTCCTTTGGAAGCTGCGCTTTCACCACGAAGCTCCCCTGACACGCTTTATGACGCAAGTGAAGGGAATTACATTATGTGAACTCCAGGAGATGTCGTCCCTGTGTGATTGAGTTTTAAAAAAAGAAATCACCCATGTAAGTCAGAGTCTGGCGTCCGTCGTAATTTCCTTGCTATATCCTCGTGCATCTAGTGGCTACCCTAGAAAACTCAGTCTGAATTTTTCTGATCACTAGGAAAAAAGTACGCTGGTAATCACAATGGTAGGCTAAATGTACGACTAACGAATTAAAGGTGAAAATTGGTTCCAATCTTCCTCTCTTTTATTACCTGTTTTTTTTTCGTGAGTCTCAATTTCAAACATCTTCAACATCATCATCATTCTCTGCCTTTCTATACTTGCCCAACGCTGAGAGCAGGGGGCCGAGCTAACAGCGTTTACCTTGCAATAAATATTCGTTCCACTATTCTTCCTGTAGGCGATCTTTGTTTCTTCTTTTTCCAGTACCTGTTTGCTTTAAATGTCTGGGCGTCGGGTTCTAAAGATATTTGTATTTGCACAGTGTTCGATATTGCTAAACTCGCTCCGCAAAAAAAAAAAGGTATCTGATCAAACGAGCCATCGGCCATACTATGTTGAATGCACCGGTTCTCGTCCTCATCAAACACAGGAAACAGTTAGCAATCTATTTATATATCGCACCGCTTCTGGCTCACAGTGCGTCTTTTCATAAACGGCAGCATAACGATTAGCGGAATGTTATACATAGGTGCTTTTCCTCCTCTGTATACTCATTTACCTACTTCCTTTTCCTCTATTATATCAGCCATAAACAGGCTATAGCTTCCTCAAACCGCTTTCATCGCTCTCTTATCTATTGCGCTGACCACGGTTCGGCAATTTTCCTTTTACTACGTAATTGCTGGAGTATTTCGTTCACTCGTTTATCACTGTGGGCCTGGCCCTATACATCACTATAGCTCCAAAGCTAGTGACACAAATTCAGGACCATTCAGAACCCCTTGCTAGTCACGGCACTGCATAGCGAATATCTTTTCAAGCATATTATTTATTTAAAGAATAAAAATCGCCACTATATTTCGGTGTTTGATTAATCTAGCGTGAAAATGGCCCATTCACATGTAAACACACCCACACATTTGCCCGACCAACACACGTGTTTTGATTGTGTGAATGTGTGGGTACATGGTTGAGTGCGTGAATGAGCCATTCTTGCGCTCGACTAATTTTATACCAAAATGAATTACCAATTAGCCCAAAAACAAGTTCTTTTGATTACCATACGTTCCATACTCTTCAAAGTGGATGCTTCCCGCTAACAACCCCGTAATCTGAAAATTGCTCTTTGTGAGAAGTCAAGCTCTGCCATACAATTGAAAAGCATTGAAATGGACAATTAAAGGTACTCAAATCTTTTGAATAATGACTCAGTTTTAACGAAGTTTTGAAACCTCACGGTTTCGAAATTGTTTTTCTTGAACACTGTAAACGGAGTCTCGGGAAAGCGGGGAATGAGAAGCTGAAGTTTTAATAACTATATACGTACGTTTCAGTGTTGCGCGACAGCACACACTTGCGTTGGTGAACGTGTCAGCCTCTTCATGCGAAGAAAAAAAAATGGCTATAATGTACGCGGCAGGCTATATGACCCTTCTTCATGTTAGACATTCAATAATTCATATGACGCTCGCTGGTTACTAGGTCCGAAACACGAGCTAATCATTTGTATTCCTCGGAATAAAGCTGTTACAGACTTAGCGAATCTCGTTAATGCCACTGTGTTCACCCGTGCCCGATAAATAAATGAATAAATAAATAAATAAATAAATAAATAAATAAACCTTGAGAGGTATTTTTTAGGCCACAAGAATTGCGACCTTATTATGAGGCACACCGGACTCCGGATTAATTTGGACGACCAGGGGTTCTTTAACGTGGACCTACCAGGTGTCCCAGCTAACTTGTGCCAAACGTTGAAAAACGCAATATTAGAGGCAAGCGAGTGAAATCAACTGCGTATTGCTGACAGCAACATTGCGCACTATAGAATTTTTTTGTTTTGTGAGTAATTCACTTGTTAGTTCAGATTATTTACCTGAAATGTAAAAAAAATATTGAGTGTAGGCATAAAATAGGATTTCCGAAGTAGGACAGTGTTTTCATAAACCCCCATCACATTATTTGCGATAAAGAAGACCTCACGTGCACCATTGTTTCCAAGCTGAAAGGAAGGCCGATGAAATACAAAAAAGAAGAAAAACACTTGACTAGCGGGGTTTCAGCGAAAGAAATTCGATGCGGCCACGTCTCATCGGCTCCGTTGCAGCGGTGGGCCATTAGGTTGGCGGTAGTTCCTAAGCCCTCGCTCAGCTACAACTTGCACCGTCACGTGTACTAACCGGTTGATGCAGGCCAAGAAGCCATCGCCAACTTATCGGCCTACTGCTGCAACAATGCCGGCGTGACGCGGCCGCATCAAATTTCTTTCGCGGAAACCCTGCTAGTCACGCGTTTTTTTTTTTTTCATGCGGAGCATGTTATACTAGGGGCTAGTCATGCGCCGTCGCCGTCCGCAGCCTCCCCCTCTCCTCCTCCAGCCATCTGGGCATCACTTCCTTCTTTCAACACAGCGCGCGCTGCGCTCGCTTCTCCCCTCCGTGCGTGCGTGACCTTTGGTTTTACGTGCGCCAGCTGTATGCTAACGCGCGCATGTGCAGGCTTGGGCCAGCGCTCGCTATAAACCGAGTGTCGGAGCACGCCGCCCTTCGTCGGTTGGTGTGTGCGGTCGCTCCACGTCCGATGTCGCTGGTGAAAATGTATGCTAACGAATCTGCAAACACACTTACTGATGTCCCTTCCAATAGCGTCAGCTAATGTGTTGGCGGAACCGCAAGCAAATTCTGAAGACGCTTAGTCCGTGGACAAGGCCGCGCTGAAAAGAGCTCGCGATGCGCAACGCAAACGTCGGCGTCGAGCGGAAGATCCCCATCTCCGAGAACGTGAAGCAGCGGCGAGAAGTCAACGTCGAGCGGAAGATTCCCAGCTTCTAGAACGCAAATTACAAATTACAAACCACATTTATCGCAGTTCAAAATATATGATCCGCATGCTAACCAGTGTTCCGACTCTGGAAACTGCGGTCATTTTTTATTCTCATTTCTTCCTTTTCTTTTTTTGAGTGTGTATTTTGTGGGTCTTTCTTGTAGCTTGAAAATAAAAAAAATGCTACGCGTGAGAGAGTTTATCGCAGATAATGCGATGGGGGTTTCTAAAGACACTCTCGTACTTTGGAAATCTCAATGCTTGCCTAAATTGAACATTCAACAATTTAGTTAAAGAGATCTAAGTAACAAATTAATTACAAAAAAACAATATCTGTAGCGGAAAAAGTGGCTGTCAGCAATATGCAATTTATTTCACTTGCTTGTTTGGCTGCATTTCCGATGGAGGCGGAAATGTTGTAGGCCCGTGTGCTCAGATTTGGGTGCACATTAAAGAACCCCAGGTGGTCGAAATTTCTGGAGCCCTTCACTACGGCGTCTCTCATAATCATATGGTGGTTTGGGACGTTCAACCCCACAAATCAATCAAATCAATCAATCAATCACTTGCTTGTTTCAATACTGCAATTTCGAACCCTCGCCACAAGTTAGCTGGAACACCTGGCATATAACTAAGCATACGGGTTTTCTTCGTACTTCGCAGCCTTAGAAATGTGGCTGCAATGGTCGGAAATGGAACCCGCTCTTTCGAGCTTATCAATGAGACTCCTTGTGGGCTGAACTATCACGGCGGGTACGAGATTTTTTAACGCACATGTTAGATAACACGACCGTTTTAGCAATTAACATTAGTCAAAATGCGGCTGGCGCATTCACAAAACTGCACAGCTAAGCATACCCGCGGAACGCAGGTTCCACATTCACTCGCACAGCGATCACCACCACCATCATGGCCTGGTCGACTTCGGCTACGCGGATCACGGATTTGGTCACGGTCACGGTCACGGCTTCTTCGCTGACTACGGTCACGGCTTCGGCGGTGGCCTGGTGGGCGGGTTCGGCTACGGTGGACACGGAGACTACGATGGCTGGTGGTGACCTCCCGGACACAACTAAGGGCCTCAATACACGACCGACGTCCCGCCCCTGCGTAGCATCATATAGTCACTGGGAAAATGAAAGGGCAAAAAAAAAATGTCGCGGACATCGCTACAATTTGCACGAAAACGCTGCCACAGAATCATCGGGCACGGGGAATCATTGGGAGTTAACGAGTGCCGCGAAAGCCTCAACTTTTTTATCAAAGGAAGAATTGATTCATATAAAGCTATAGCATACAAAGGCCATGAATGATGGAAAGAGAAAAGAACTATAGAATGAACGCTGAGGAGTTCAGTCCAGTCTTATGAGGTCTGTCGTGGTCAAATTTACGTAAATTAGGCGGCGAGGTGTTGCGTAGAACACCACTCGGCTGCCGGAAGGCATGGCCGTAGGTCAAGACGCCGTGAATGGTCTATAGCTGCGGATCTCTTGAAAACTTTTCCCAGTGACTCTAGGCTGCTCCACCTTAGCAGCAGACGCGCTTGGACGGGACGGTTCGGGGAGGCTAGTAGGGCCGGAAGGCAGTAATTTTAGCAGTTGGAGTCTTAGCTGTCTGAGAGTGAGGGCGCTGTGCGGCGCGTCGGTGCCGTTTGGAAGCAAGGAATCAGTGTGGTCTTGGGTGGCACTGTGCTGAATGTGTCTATTACGGTTGTTTGTCTCGCGTCATCCTCTCCGTAACATGCGTGTGTGTTGTTGTCACATTGCCACTCAGGTGAATATATTAGCAAAAACCAGGCTGTAAATACTTGTACATAACACATTTCTTTGGTTTCAGTATATATAAATAAGGCCCTTATGCGTATCGTCGTGACATTTACATACTTTTTTTTCGTCTTCCTAACCAAATAATAAAAAGCAAAAGATTAATACTTTCTCACATCATTTCTGTACCCCTGGGCATGTTTTTTGTCACTGTCTTTGTGTGTTTTCGTGCTGTTATTTAGTGTCTTACAAACAACAGTGTTCTCGCAGAGTGATTGTGCACTGCTTACACTTGTAGGATTTTTTTTGTTTTGAATATATAAACCTTGTCTGCAAGAAGTGTATGGAGAATTCGCATTAATTGTCACTAGCCGTTTACGCTTAAGAATACGAGTGGCTGGCATTGTATACAAAACGCAACACTTTGTTCACTCCTTGTGCTCTTAGTGATTTTTTTCTTTGCAATACTTTTGTTACAAAAAGTTGTTATGGTTTACAAATGTACTGCTTTTCACGCGCGGAAAGAAAAAAAATATTGGCTCGTCACAAATACTCCTGACTCTTGTTTTATGATGTGAAGTTTGTGCCACTTGTGTAACCATTTCTTTGTGTGTCATTATCTGTGAAGCCCTGTCTTTTGTGATCCCATTCAATAGTGACCTGCTTAGTCAATAAAGGAAATATCTCTTTCTCCTTTTATTTTTTTTCGGGTCATCAAGCCCTTGTTATTTGTTGTTAAGTGTTTTAAACTACCTTGGTGCGTAATTGTGACATTTTTTTTTTCAAAAAGCAAAAAGACTCAGAAAAAGCTTTCACAAACTTAAATGCGTATCGCCTTTGCACCAAATTGCGCAAGCTGTCTCACACGCACGACAAGGTTCAGGAGGAACGGAATGGACATTTTCCACAGTATACGGTGGTATACAACCAAAGGTACGAACACACACTCTTAAAAAAGTTTGTAAAAAGCTTGTAACCACGAGCAAAAAGTTAGTAACAGCAGGTGTCACTAACTTTCTGAGGCCATCACCAACTTTTCATTGACCTTCTTACTACTTACGTAAGAAGACGCTTAAAGGCTGCAATGGTTGCTTACCTTTTGCGCACCGTTGCTAACTTTTAGTGAAGTTGTTGAACAAACCTTGGAGGTTATTATTACGAGCGTCTAACAACCTATTTACTAGCACAGGGATGCATTCAAGTTCATTGAGGCAATATTTGTAAGCTTAGCACCCAGCCTTGGGTCTTGTATATTAGGTCTTGTTGAGGTGGTATTGTGCAAAATAGACATAACTTGTTGTTTGTCTTTACATGCTTGATTAAAAGTTCCACGCTACATTACCTCTCCCACATAAAAAATTCTACGCTATATAAATAAAGGCGCCTAGCCAAAACTATTCATCCTACAGAATAGTCGCCCACCGGCACCAGCTGCGTTCCCCAAAAAGAGGGCTTTAAATACTCCTGCAACTGTTTAGGAACTGTAAGTGTCGCGTAGACTTGCGCGTGTGTGTTGTTCTCATTTATGACGTTATGTGCGTAAATACTCAGCGATACATCGAAATGTTGACGCTTGCGAATTAGACCGCTATAAAACGGCTGATTCGTGAGGTGAAATGATTGTGACTAGTACTCTTCATTTAGTAACCGTTACCACCTACGTTAGTAGCCGTTACTAACTGCGTTATTAACGTTGGATGTAGTAACGGTGGAGGTATAGCCATGGTTACTAAACTCCCCTTTACTAACTTCACTTACTAACCGGTTAGTAACATATGTGACAAATTGTTAGTAACGCGAAGTTAATAAGTACTGCAACCTTTTTTTTTAAGAGTGCATGTTTTGATTCAACCAGCCACCACCTTTTCCATAGTCAAACAAGAACTGTCTCTTCGCTTATGTTGAATAAACGCTCACCCCCTTCCCCTGAAACCCGGAGTCTGTACTTTCTTTTCATGTTTTGGCCTAACGTGCACCTCTCGTTGTAAATAAAATGTATCGCTTTCTCTTGTTGATTATCTAGGGACCTTAATTCGGCATAAGGTCCCTAGATGAAGCAAGTTTTCAAGGTAGCGATACCTTTCCCATTTCTCATCACCTATGTCCCTGAAGTACCCCCCTAGAAGCTTCAAACCTTTCATGAAAAAGCAAATGTTTGGGTTCAGTTGCTACGGTGAATAGATGCAGATGAAACAAAATGGAACGAAATGAGTCAGAGAATAAACGGTTGCCTTCATAAACATATACGGTACAACACAAGAGCAAGCGGTATATGCGTTACCCAACTGGCAACGTTTTGAAATTCTATGTTTCACACCATTAGCCATGGCGTCTGGCGTCTTGCATTGTCGTTCGTCCAGTTCTCCGAATATTCTCAAACACTTCTCCGAATGTGTTTTGTGTGTGCTGTGACACAGTGAACGGGCTTCTTGCTGGATCCTCTCAGTGGCCACAGGGCGTGACGTTGTGACGATTGATTACAGCCGGCTTGTGCACACGCAAGAAAAAACTACGGCCAGACTGGTAGGAACCACGGAGTCCTTCCTCCATGGGTACAAACGCTTGGCTAGCAGCACTTCGATAACGGTTTTTTTTTGAATGTGCCCGTTTGGACAATCGCGATGCCAAATGATTCTGATGTCATGCTCGGAAATTCCTGAAAAGTGAGAGTTCTACTGGTGAGGTGTCTCGAAGCAGCGCGTTTCGGCTCAAGCGTGTACTGGTCAAGCGTGAAAAGTTTCTGACGGTGGGTTGGTTAAAACCTCCAGCTGGTGTGTATACGTGCATACACACAAGTATATTTACCAACTGGCACAAGTATTTGTACCCACGGAAGCAAGGCCAATGTATCTTGCTTCATGAAGGTGCGTGTTCGAAAATTAGTTGAGCTCTAGTCTGTGCAAACCATATATACCTGGCAGGTTTTTGAGAACACAATAAATATATCACAATTTGCACGCCATCCAGACCAAGCTTTATGGGAACATATATTGAATTCACGTGTTTTTACATTCAAATGCGCAATAAGGGAATAAGCGGCGCGGCTTGGGGATCGCTTAGCGATGTTTTACATGTGCTAGAATTATATACAGCCACAAATCGAGATTAACCTCATGGTATGTAGTGGCACCTAATCTCTGTTTAGTTAGCCATAGTTAACTTCACTGCGAGGAAGGAGAGATATGGTATTTGGACATAATTCTAGTCAATTGCACAATAGTTGAGCATGAACAGCGCCTCCTGTATAGCCGCTGGCATGAATTAAATTTTTGCCACATCGTATGTTTTTATTCACACATACTGTTACTGTTACTTCAGAATGATGGGCGTACTGTTACTGCAGAATGGTGTCTGATGTTTCATAGCACGAAAGAGAAAAAAACAAAGTAAACGTAGGACTGGCATTACAGTGAAAACAGAAAAGGAAAGCTATCAACAAAGTGCTTGATTGGGCTGGTTGGTGCTGCATAGTAGACGAAGAAAGTGCTTAACGGCGCAAACGACAGGAGGAGATAGAATAGACGAGAACAAAGCGCTGTTCTCGTCTCTTCTATCCCCTCCTGTCGTTTGCGCTGTTAAGCACTTTCTTCGTCGAGAGCTCTCAGCTTCTGCGACAGTTAGGAGCAAGTTCTTACGTAGTATTTAGACTGTATTTTTATTGTAATCAAGCACAATGTAACACGTTTGATGCGGTAGTACGAGAAGTATAGCTATAGATGAAAAAAAAAAAAACATCCCCTTACCAAGGATCTGCCAACGACTCACCTTTCATATCCTAAACTCAGACCTCAAAATGTGTGTGTATGTGTGTGTGTGTGTGTGTGTGTGTGTGTGTGTGTGTGTGTGTGTGTGTGTGTGTGTGTGTGTGTGTGTGTGTGTGTGTGTGTGTGTGTGTGTGTGTGTGTGTGTGTGTGTGTGTGTGTGTGTGTGTGTGTGTGTGTGTGTGTGTGTGTGTGTGTGTGTGTGTGTGTGTGTGTGTGTGTGTGTGTGTGTGTGTGTGTGTGTGTGTGTGTGTGTGTGTGTGTGTGTGTGTGTGTGTGTGTGTGTGTGTGTGTGTGTGTGTGTGTGTGTGTGTGTGTGTGTGTGTGTGTGTGTGTGTGTGTGTGTGTGTGTGTGTGTGTGTGTGTGTGTGTGTGTGTGTGTGTGTGTGTGTGTGTGTGTGTGTGTGTGTGTGTGTGTGTGTGTGTGTGTGTGTGTGTGTGTGTGTGTGTGTGTGTGTGTGTGTGTGTGTGTGTGTGTGTGTGTGTGTGTGTGTGTGTGTGTGTGTGTGTGTGTGTGTGTGTGTGTGTGTGTGTGTGTGTGTGTGTGTGTGTGTGTGTGTGTGTGTGTGTGTGTGTGTGTGTGTGTGTGTGTGTGTGTGTGTGTGTGTGTGTGTGTGTGTGTGTGTGTGTGTGTGTGTGTGTGTGTGTGTGTGTGTGTGTGTGTGTGTGTGTGTGTGTGTGTGTGTGTGTGTGTGTGTGTGTGTGTGTGTGTGTGTGTGTGTGTGTGTGTGTGTGTTTGTGTGTGTGTGTGTGTGTGTGTGTGTGTGTGTGTGTTTTCATGCTCTGAACGCTATTCCCGCCTGTTAGCTCTGGTCGTATCAAGTCTTTGATGCACGCATAACACGCTTGATTGCAGTCGGGTTTTAGTATCCGCGGTATCACCGACATAAGTAAAAACCCTTCACGCACAAAAAAGAAAACAAAGAACAGTGAAGGAAACAAGCATACTGTAAAATTCTAAGCTTAAGTGACCATGAATGCAAAAAGAATCCAACTATCTAATACCCCTCTATTCGGTAAAAGTGCAAGGGTGTAGGGGAGACTGATTATGTGTACAGGGTCACTTTCCCATTCTTTGAAGTATTGGAAGTCGTACAGGCGTAAAATGCTCCCACATATAATATTGATATTATGATCATCACCATAATATTCAGCCCACATATTACGTACACTGCACGTAGGGCAAGGGCCTCTCCGATTGGTCTACACGGCACCCTGTCCTAGTGAGTTAGGTCATTTCTATATCTTCAGATTTCTAAATTCCAATTGATTCCCAGCTTAAACTTATTTGGTTCTCTCTCCTTCAAATGCCAGTGGTTAACAGTAAGCGCCATATTTTTAGCTCCTCTCCCAATGTGGGTACATGCCATGCATAAAGCTCACCGTCATCATCACCGTCATCATCAACAACAAAATCCGCAGCATCAGCAGCAGCGGCAGCAGCAAAGCCATGCCGTCGCCGTCGCCTCCTTCATCGCCGTCGTTGTCACCGTTGCCGCCGTTACTTCTGCACGAGTCTGACGATGAAATGGACACCTACACGTCCGCTGTACGGCGCAGCGGAGCGAAAATCGGCGGCGGTGCGGCCGCACTCATGGCGGTCACGGGAGGAACCCGGCGCTTAGGCAACCGCTGGCCACTGGCGACGATCACGCTGGCAGCGCTGCAGGTCTTTCTGCACTGGCTGTCGACTTACCATCGCGACCAGAGGCTCTGCGCTAGCGTAGCTACCATCTTGGAGGACGGCCACTGGAGCCGCGTCGTGTTGGCCGCTTTCCAGCACGAAAACCGCTGGCAGCTGGCCGTCAACGTGGCCTCGTTCCTCTGGAAAGGCGTGGTGCTCGAGACAACCATCGGCACGCCGCTGTTCGCCGTGGTGATGGCCAAGCTGGTGCTCATGGTGGGTGTGGCCAACACGCTGCTCAACCTCGTGTGCGAGTGGGTGCTCAACTACACGGCCGGCTACGACGACGTCTGCATGCGCACCTTCTCGGGAGTGCTGGTGGCGCTCAAGATCGTCAACGAGAAGCGGCGCAGCTTCAACGTGCTCCGTTGGGGCCTCTGGGAGCTGGAACTACCACCCCCCCGCGTCAGCTGGCTCGAGCTTATTGCGCTCCATATGACCAGCTCGCAGAGTCTGACAACGCTGCTGAGCGGCGCCCTCGTCGGCTTCTTTTTCACGGAAAGCATTGTCAGGTACTGGAGACAGGCGTGGTATTTAGATGAGTTGTCAGGTTCATTGTCGCCTTGTCATTTCTAGTGATTGGAAACGAGAGCGTGGAACCGCATACTGACACCACTTTCAAGCGCATTTCTCCCATCGAACACTTTGACGTAAATAATAATATTAATTGTTCAGGTTCAACATCCCAGAACTATCATATGATTATCAGAAACGCCATAGTGGAGGGCTTCAAAAATTTTGACCATCTATGTGATAACATGTACCTAAATGAGCTATGTGATAACATGTACCTAAATCTAAGCACACGGGCCTCAAGTATTTTTGATCACTTCAATCGAAAATGTTGCCACTACGGCCGGGCTTCGTCCCGCGGGTCAGCAGCCGAGTGCCTTAGCCCCTAGATCACCGTGGCGGGCCCCTTTGACGTAAAAAAAAAATTGTGGGTTCGCAGTCGTTGCCTCGGATACGTAGGGTAAGCACAGATTATCTATCTATCTATCTATCTATCTATCTATCTATCTATCTATCTATCTATCTATCTATCTATCTATCTATCTATCTATCTATCTATAACGTTGGCAGCAGAGACGCCCCTGGAGACATGAACTAGTCGGTGTCACCAGGCAGAAGACAGCGTTTATTAGACCACTTGAAACTTATATTATGAAAGGGAGGAAAGGGGGCAAAGAGGGAACAAAGAGAGGGAGAAGAGGCGCGCACGTTCTCTCCTTCGTCCACTTCGGCCACCACTTACATTGCAACACTTATTCCACCTTAGTAACCATAACGGTCCACCGTTTTTTTTTTTTTTGTTCTCGTGGATCGTCGTAGTGGCTGTGCTATTGCAGACGCGTTCTTGGCGTCTTTGGTCATCGCTTCTTTGTCAGGTAGCGCCGACTCCCGAGTGTCCTTGCTCTCCAAGAACAATCCCTGCCTCACTCTCCACTTCCAAAATTCGAGCACTGGTCGTGGCCCTGACCCTTCCCTGCATCCATTATTCAACATTCCGTAATTTAGCACATAGACCAATTGACCGGACGCGAAATCGTAATCAGTGTCTTCCGTCGGCTTGGCCGAGACGCTGCGATGATTTCTGGGCGGAAAAGACAAGTCAACCCTTGTGCGCAACCGGTAGCCAAAAAAGTCTTTTCGAAGGTGAAAGGCCAGATTGTTGAGGGGTATTTCTATAGTTGCAAAGCACTCGGGCCAGGGAGGTCATCAACTCGGCGTTTCCAATTTTCTTTAATCCGTCCTTAACAGTCCGCACAACTCGCTCAGTCATTCCATTGCTCTGTGGATGATGTGGAGATGTTCTAGTATGAACAATGTCATTGCGCTCCATGAATTGACGGGATTCGAAGCCTGCAAAAGGTGTTCCATTATCTGACACCACCATAGGTGGTATACCAAACTCAGCAAACATCGTTCTCAGGGCCTCGATGGTATTGCGAAAATTGGCATGTGCTACCGGCACAGCCCCAATCCATTTACTATATGAATCAACCACAATCAACACCATCGTGCCACGCAGTGTTACCACGCATAGTCAACATGAAGCCGCGACCACCTTTCACTCGTCTCTAGCCAGTTTACAGGCGTTTGCGCGGGTGGCATAAGGCAGTGCTTGAATGCAGTTATTACAGTTGACGGTTACGCGTTGGATGTCTTGGTCCAACCCAGGCCACCAAAATATCGATCTTGCTCTAGCCTTCATTGATGA